>NW_007738282.1:14432-15355 GCF_000696425.1 Galeopterus variegatus | reverse complement strand
GATTTTAAGATGTGAATGTCCAGCCTTAAACTCTGAATTCAATTTACTTTTCTCTTCACCCAAAAATGTATCAAAATATATTCCAAATAAGTTTTCTTACTTTCTTTCATTAAGGAGTGACATTTCATTGTTTTTTTGTTTGTTTGGTTTTTTTTTACTGTTCTATATCCTCTTTATTCTCTAAAGACTTGCAAATCTACATTGAAGTGTTCCTTGCATCTCACATTTTCTAAATTCCTTCAACTGCCTTGATTATTACAAAAAGCATCATTATTATCCAGATTCTCATCTTTTCATTTTGTGTATTATTTTGCAAAATCTATGATGAAAAAAAAAGATCCTGAGATGAAGCCTTGTCTTCACCAACTGGTGCCAGCAGTTTAGCCTACTTTCATCTGGTTAAGTTGGGGAGGCCTGTGACTGATGTATACACTTATTTTTCTTGAACTATGAATTCCTTGAGCCTTACTGAGGTGAGGGATTTTGAGAGGGAAAAATAATAGTAGTAATAATAATAATAATAATAATAATAATAATAGTAATATTGGCATTTAGACAGGAAAGAGTCTGTGCCAGGGCCAGTAAAGGCCCCATTTCTAAATCAACTATGACTAAAGAAGAAAAGTAAAAGTTTAAATGAAGAAAGAAAACCTACAGTGAATTCAAATGTTGGCTAACTTTTTTGTTTTCATTCTATGTTTATAATACAAACAAACCTAAGTAAGTAATAATTAAATCAATAGGCCACTTCTCTATTTCTAAACTTAATGGTAGTGCTTTAAGGGCAGGCAGCATTACTTTGAGGCATCTTATAAGGAAATTGTCAAACTTTCACCCAACTCAGAGTTCTTTCTGAGACCAATATTTTGGGTATTTTTAAAAGTTAACTTTCGGGTCCTGCCCGGTGGCGCACTGCGCTAGTG
>NW_007738282.1:12328-14299 GCF_000696425.1 Galeopterus variegatus | reverse complement strand
AAAAAAAAAAAAAAAGTTAACTTTCTTATTTCTAGGTGTTTCCTTTTTTTATTGTTTTATCCTATCTTTGTATAATTTAATTGTACAATTGGGAATCACTGAGGCATTAAGAAGTTTCTCCTGGCATTTTAAATTGGTCCAATAGACTCTGATAATAAGAATGAATTTTGCAGGCAGAATTGTGTAAGAATGTATTGAAACATTTACACTTGTCTAATGTCTTTCTTCAGCAAAATAAGAGTTTTGGGGAGGTAAAAGTATGAGAAAATGAAATCACAGATACCTAGACTACAAAGGATTACAAACTTCTACATTTATGTCAAAAGTAACTAATTTTTTCAAACATCGTTAACATCTAATTAATAAAAATGTTTCATATTTTGCTATTCTCAGTACTTAGATCACTTTCACAAGCCTAGTAGTAACATAATAACTTTATAGCTATTTTTTGGTAAGTTATACTCATATTTCAGACTCTACTGTACAGTTATTTGTAACTTGGCTAAAAAAGTTCTTTTAAATGATGCATTGCTATTTCTCACTTTAATCTAATGATTCAATTTGTAAAAAATATTCAACTATTTCAATGAAATAACTTGTAAAAAACATGGCATAAGTGTGAACATGAATTTTAAAAAATAATTCAAAAAAGCAACAAAGTATACCTTTTTCTATTCAAAAAATCAGAGGAAATATAGTGCACAGTTATAGATTTATATTTTGTTGGGATCACCTCTAATTTTTTGTAGATTTTATTTGTATCGTGTATGTAATATGGGGTCATTCTGTATTCTTGGTTTTATCTGATGTTTTTAATAGCCATAAAATGTCAGATAAAGTTAGTGTGACATTTTTGTTAAAATATTATCCCATTTTTAGTCTGGTTAAATTGACAATTGGGAACACTATATGAAACTCAGCTTTTTTTTTAATGCTCTAACTTTACTACTATGACAACAACAACAACAACAACAAACCAGAACTGAGCAGAAAGTTATCAGAAAAGCCCACACAGGATTTTCTACTGGAACACAAGACTTTTCTTAGCTCCTCTTATATAGTTGGAGTTAAATAATGTCCTTTGATTTCTTTTTTACAGTCCCAGAACTCTGCCTATAAATTCTTCTTTTGAAATGGTAACCATAGGTTTTGTTCTTTGTATACTTTCTACCACTAGGTCCAAACTTGGATGAGGAAGGATAGGGTTTTCCATCTTTTCTCTTTCTCTTTGTCCAGAAAAACACATTTCCAATGCAGAATATTGTCTTTAGGTTCTACTCATAATCACTAGAGAATAATGAAATTTAAAAATAAACTTAGCAAGCTTTATAGGTCTAAGGCTATTATACATTAGGCCCTAGAGAACAGCTGCTCACTGCCTTGAGAGAGAGTAATTGGGAGGAGCATTGTGCTCCTAGCCTCTGTATAATTTCCTATAGTGGCAAATTCTCCTTCCACTCTTTGTCAACAAATAAAAATATTTATTCTTTGTCCCTGGTACAGAGCTCTGTAAACCCTTGGATTTTTTTTTTTTTAATGCTACTGAGATGACTCATGGGGAAGGGGCTAGAAGGCTTCAAAAGGGGGCTGGCCATCAGAAAGACCAAGCATTGGTTAGAGGTTTGGGACCTTCAGTCCCACCACCTAACCTCTGGGGAAGAGAGAGTGTCCTGAAATTGAGTTCAGTCACCCATGGTAAATGATTTAATCAACTATGCCCATGTGATGAAACCCCTATTAAAAACTGTTGCTTTGTGTTGCTTCACCCCCCACAGATTTGTCACCCCACTTTCCCTGGGTGATGGAGATGCATAGGATTACTCAAAGCCCATCTCTTCTGAGCAGTGAGAGTCCCCAAAGTGATTAACTTCGTGCAGGAACCCTCAAGCGAGAGGCATCACTTCCTTGGGAATTTAACCCTGAATTGGGGTTCTCTTTATGCATTTATTTTCCGGACCAGGAAGTTACAGC
>NW_007738282.1:0-11624 GCF_000696425.1 Galeopterus variegatus | reverse complement strand
GGTCAATATTTGAAACTGCAAGACTTTGGAAAACCAGGCCCTATGAAGTACATATGCTTTATAGTATATTCCACACACACACACAAAAAAAGCCAAATGGAGAACAAACCTGTAGTTACTAGAGATGGGAAAGGGGAAGGAAGAGGGAAATTAGGGAGTCATTGGGTAAGGAACACAAAGAGTAATTATGATTTGTAATAAGGAACATGCTAATAATATTGATTTGATCATCACATACTATACAGAAATATTGATAGTCAACTCTGTGCCCCATATAGAGGAAAGCAAAGAACAAATTCCTTTCTGGGAAGGTCACATGCTCAGAAAAGGTCATGGAAACCCTGTGCTATCCCTACCCCCATACCCTCCCCTATGCATCTCTGCCATTTGGCTGTTCCTGAGTTGTATTCTTTATAATAAATAAGTAAACATAAGTAATACAATTTTTTGAGTTCTGTACTTCATTCTAACAAATTATCAAACCTGAGGAGAAAGTTGTGGGAACCCCCAAATTTATGGCTGGTCAGTTAGAAATATAGTTATCCCCTGAGAATTGCAACTGGTGTCTCAAGAGAAAACAGTCTTGTGGGACTGAGCCCTTAACCTGTTGGGTCTGGTTACTCTGGTTAGTTAGTGACAGAATTGAATTGAATTATTGAATGTCCCATTTGATGGAAAATTGGAGAATTGGTGGTTGGTGTGGTAAAAAAACCTATACTCTCTGGCTTCACTTTTAGAGGACAGCGTACATTATATATTCTTATTATATATATTTTTTTGTTCTTGCAGCTTTAAGATGAAACCAAGGCAGAAAAAAGTGAACACCAAATGAGTATTTTGCATCATTGACAACTTCTAGACTACATGATAACAACATTGGTAGACCACAGCCTGGCACACTGGGCATTTTAAAAACATCACAGATTAAGTGTCACTTTCATCCTGATTTTTATATTTAGTAACTACCAGGAGAAAAGACTATGAGTTCTAATCATGTGCCCACATGACACAAACACCATCAGTTCGGTGCAGTACACCCTTAATCTGAACCAATGTTTTTCTTGACAGAGTTCTAAGAGGATCTTTACTGAACCACAAGCATGATATTTGGGGTAACATGCTACTATCTTTAAGGGGCTGTGAAGTGGAAAGGTCTGAAATTATGTGGAAACCTAAATGTCAGTAGCTCATGGGTAAAAATAAAGACTCATTAATATTAAAGTCATAATTTTGCTGGTTTATAACCATCATCTGCTGACCAGGGCCTCTAAACCAAAGCAAAGTTCTACCCCCTTCCAAGTATTTATTTGAATTCCCAGCATGTGTTTCGGAGGCTTCCTGTAATGTTTTGCCAGGCACTATTATCATTCTTCAGTGTTTTTCTCATGAAAAACACGGTTTCTCTTGATGCTCCATATAGTCAGCAGTTCCCTGGAGGGTGCCACATTTGATTGTCACAGCAGGTACATCTATTACTTGTTAATTGGCTATCCAGTGTAATATCTTCTCCAGTTTTTCTTTTAGATGCTTTGAGCACCTAAGTCATCAAAGCTGTGTGATGCATCATGGCAGAGCTAGAAAGAGCCAAGCATTCCTTTTATGTTGCAATATGATCTCATGAGTCATGAAGAATGGAAGGTTGGATTGCAATGTATTCCAGGCCTTAATCAAATAACACTCAGCGTACTTCCTTATGGACACCTCTTCTCAAAGACCAGGTTATACAGTCTCGAGGACAGGAAAAGGATGTGTTTCAGTAACAGCCATTGAGCTGCACTCAGAAACAATGACTGTACTCCTTCAGGATCAGGACTTGGTTTCTACATCAGATTCATGACCTCTAGACATTTCGTTTCTTTGGATTAATTATCTCATAGAGACAGGTCTGGGCTCCTGCAAACAGATACTCAGTGGCTCACCATAGCGGTTTGTCAAACACTCTAAGATGAGGATAAACCTCTAATATTATACAACATTTGAAACTTGTTGAAAGTTTCTTTAGCTTTCACAAAAATGGAAATCTCTGAGAACTTATTCCACAAGTTCACCAGATGGTACCTGCCTCCTCCAGATTTAACTTAGAATTAAGCTGAGACTTTCCAAAATAAGTATAATAACCAGAGCTAAGGCAGAAGGCTATAAGTACATAAAGACTAATTTTGTGTTTGTATTGTTTGTATTAAGTCATGTATATCTACAACCTCTTTAAGAAAAAAAAAAAAAGGAGAAAAAAAAAAAAACAGGAAAAGTCTCTTCTCATACTGCATATCATTTTAGGAATGTCCTAAATTGCATTTGCTAAAGACAAAAAAAAAAAGAGGAATTACAAATATTCCAGTTCTTTGCTCAGATTGCTAGTTAGATTTTCTTCACCAAATGTTCAAGTCTTAGCTCACTCTTATTTTGTTCCTTTGGCTTTGAAGAAGAAACATCCCAAGGTCAGTATGATCATTATTCTCTCTTATGTACCCCCACTGTTTATTTTTAATTTAAGACTGGTAAATAAAGCTTTAATAGAATTTTAATGGCATGTTGGACACACTTCAGTGTCCAGAGATAGGGCATCATAGTCAGAAATGTCATTATCTAGATTAATTATCAATAGTGAACAGATATCATTACAGTAATGTGAAAATGAGAGAGCTTGTAAATAAAATTTTCTAGTCAGAGAGGCCAGAGGAACGCAACATCTGATTTGCAACTATTTAGTATTTCTGAACATTTTTTTATGGTGATGTGTATTTTTATCGCTAAGAATCTGCCTAAAATCATGCCAACAGAGACTTTAATTATTTAGTTTAATTTCTAAGGTCAATTTATTCTCCTTAAAAAGCTAGACATGTGTCTGGGCACCTTGTCTACAAAAAGAAGAAATATCACACTCTTCAAAGAGAACTTTTTTTTTTTTCTGAATTTTGTTCTGATCACACAAGTAAATGGGTTGAGTGCATTATGGCATGGTCTTTGCAAAATTAATAAGATCTGCTCACAGGCTGATCTAATTTCAACATTTTTAATAAGTAATCAAAACAGTCAAGGAGAAAAATATCTTTATGGAGAAATATTTTATTCATCTATCAAAGGTCTTCCTGCTCTATCATATCTTATAATGTATGTAGCACTTTTGCATATAATTGTGTGTATTTGCTTTTAAATAATATAGTTTATGTACAACTATATAGCATTTGCAGAAAAGTATATAATATCAGGTTGGTGAAAAAAGTCCTAAAATTTAGAGAATAAATAACATTATTATGCTTATTTGGAGATTTGAATACAAACATACTATTCAATTTAGTCAAATCTAAATACCTCAATTATAAAATATGTCATTATTTTATGTACCACATTGAAAGAAAAGAATGCCTGAACAATAACTTTTAGTTGTAGTGTTCAACTAAATGTCTTTGAAGACATTTTAAGTGGCAATTACACCCAACATCTGTAGTTTTAACGATGTACATAACCTAGCTGGAAGGAATGGCTTTGAGAATGGCTGTGACCAAGTTTAATCATTGGCAGACAATGACAAATATGTCACTCTTATTGTCTGACTGAAAGTGATCATAAGATAAATTCTAATTTCAGAAATGTAAAAATGAAAAAAAAATGGACCTCAAATCCTAGCTTTATACATGCTGTCCTTGTGCTTGAATAAGCTACTTTAGCCTTTCTAAATATTAACTTTTTCATTATTGAAATGATTTTAGAAGGGTACCCAATACATCTTATTGTGTGAAAATGTACTAAGTTAATCTTCAGACGCAGATGGCAAAACTCGTAGCTCACTCTGTGTATGTGATCAATAAATGCTAGCTTTTAGCAAGATCAGCAAGTACTACACCACAAAGTTGGTCTTCCTATATCACAGTACAGCTCTGCAACTTACCAGCTGGTGAGCTTGGAAAAAATTGATTAACTTCACTGTGCTCAATAATGTTCTCTCATAATAGTATGAAGATATTTCAAAAAGTTTGTGGAAAAATAGAATTAAAAGATAATATGAATCTTATCATGAACTTTTTGAAGTACCCTCATATGAGGATAAAAGCTCTCTCATAAGATTTCAGTGAAATCTTTGCCCAGATAGAGCAGTTGTGCCACTCTGTTGTTTTAATGCTAACTGGAGAATGTTCCTCTTACATAGCATATCAATCTGGAAAGCACTCTGCCATGTAGAATATTGCCAGACGTGAAAACCCATATAGAGCGATCTGACCTTTAGTTAATGAATCTGGACATCTTAAGGACAAAGGCTTATATATTAACTTGTGAATCTATTTTTTCCCCTTCCTCATGCAATTTAATGTAGCATTCAAATATGTAGCAGCAGTTGCAAATAAATATATAATTTATACTTGTTCTATATCCTTCACTTTCCCTTACTTTCACTGGTAGTGGTAGCATAGAAAAAATGATAAAATTATATGAATTAAAAAATTTAGATAATAACTTATAGTTATTTATTAAGACAAAGTTTACTTGGATAATACATAATATAAAGTCATACTGGATTATTTAATTAAACTCTAAGAGCACTTTCTGAAGAATTTCCTTTATGTAGTTTGTGTTCTGCTATGTAAAACACATGATGAAATGCCCCTGAAAAATTCACTATTTAAGTTCAAGGCTACAGATCATTGAATACAGTGCCAAGAAAATTAAATGTGTGCCAAACTAGCAAAATGCTGTAAGTGGATTTGAATCCCTTTAGAGAACACATCAGTTAGCAATATGTCTTCAACTTAGCTCACATTAACGCCTCAGCCCATATATAAGAAAGAATTATTGGGGATCCCAAGGTTAAGAAATGATAGCTCTACTTTGGTAAAAGAGCAGGTCCATTGTGTTTATGAGGTTACCTCATTTAATAGAATCTTTTGAATATAATGAATTCTAAAATATATGTAAAACTAATACTGGATTCATTCAGTCTTCATGGAAGTTAAGCTTCACAGAGTCTTTGACCTTCTGAAATTGTTAAAAAAGGATTTGTTAAAATATATTTTGAGTGCTCTTTAGATGTCATCAGACCTTCAAAAAGGACTTTGAATGCAGAAAGGAAAATAAGTGGATGAACATAATTTTGATTTCTGTAAAATGATAAATTATGCTGATTTAAATACTTAACTTGTATGAGTATAACCTCAGAAGGTTATTTCAATTCCCATTGCACTGATAAGAAAACTGAGGAAGAGCAAAAATAAGTAAATTTCCCCAAATTCAAAAGCTAATAAGTGATGAATCCAATAGCTGCACCTGATTGTTTTTCTCCAGAACTAATGTGGTAAACTTTTCTGTCAATCATGATGCACAGGTCTGATGTAGAGCAAAGATCTCTGGCAACATAATTAGAAACTCTAATTATGAATTAGAATTCTAGCTCTAGATCTTCTACTAATGGTAAGAAGAGTTAGATGTTGAGTCTGTCAACTGTTCTTTGACTGCCTACTATATAGGGTTGCTAGACCTAACAAGTAAAAAGATAGGACATTCAGTTAAATTTGAATGTAAGATACAAATTGCAGTATTTTTCAGTATAAGTGTGTCCCAAATATTTCAAGTTACATACCTAAGCTAAAAATATATTCACTGATTTTCTGAAGTTTAAAATTAACTAGGAGCCCTACATTTTATCTGGCAACACTATTATGTAGAATAAGAGGGCACAAAGCATTAGAAGACAGATTTTCACTTTCTTCAAAGAATTTGTAATCATGATTTAAAACAAAACAAGAAACAAAAACATGAAACATTTTAAGGAAATGTTGCCCAGTAAGTGGGTTGCTGTGACTCATTACAGGTGCATTTTACAAATCTGGTATGTCTGCCTTCTTAGTGAAAAGTAAGACAATGCCTATCTTCTATTGTCTACTCTTTTGATTTAAAAAAATGAAGAGATTCAAAAGACTGTTTAAAGTGGATCTGTCAAAATTTCCATGCAGTTTAAGGAGGTCAAAGACTACCCTGAGAGAGAAAAGGTAATAGAATTCAGAAAGACAGAGGAAGATGGTCTCCAATGCCAGATTTGGTGGCTATCAGGTGGCAGGTACTCTGCACTGATAAATTTAAGGTGTGTGTGTGTGTGTGTGTGTGTGTGTGTGTGTGTGTGTGTGTGTAAAATACAATTTAAAGGTTTCTTGGAGAAAATATGTTAATCTGATCTCCACATTAACACTATAATGCAAAATAATTGTTGTCCTATCATATCTGATGAAAAGTCTCTTGTTCATTTTCTAAAATTGGTAACTGGTACACTCGTGTTTATCTGCATGTATCTGATGAAATTTAGACTGTCTATACAGGTTCACATGAGCATCAGTTTATAGATTTTCAGTCAGTCAGGAGAGATTTTGTATCATCCTCAAAGCAGAGATATACTTCTCATTCTAGTAATAGAAGCTGCCACCCAATAAGTGAAAAACATACTTAGGAGTGGAGAAAATTGGAAAGTTTTAAAAGAGTCTTAGTTTTAACAAATATGTGTTTGGCAACATGTGTATGCAAACAGGAGGTTGTGAATAGGTAATGGAAAAATTAGGATTAGGGGCAGGATTCAAAATGCCATTTACAAAAGATAGATGATAAAAACTGGCATTTTGCATAGCACATGGAAGTTTTAAATCACCATTTAGCCAAGACATGGAACCAACCTAAATGTCCAACGATGGACGACTGTATAAGGAAACTGTGATATGTATACATACATACCATGGAATACTACTCTGCCATCAAAAGAATGAAATTTTCCCATTTGGAACAATATAGATGAGACTGGAGAAATTTATGTTGAGTGAAATAAGCAAAGCACAGAGGGAAAAATACTACATGTGCTCACTCATAAGTGGGAGCTAAGACAGAAAGAAGGAAGGGAAAAAAAGAAGACAGTGGTGTGTTGGACTTGCAGAGGGAGAAAGCACACCTTGGGATACAAAGTGGATTGGAGAAAGGGGGAGGGGGAGGGAGGTTGGGGATAATTGGTTTGGGGACACAGGGTATAATCACAATTTGTAGTAATGGGATGCTGCCAGTATGGATCTGGCCTTCACATCTTGGGCATGGGGGGGTGACACTCAGCTTTGCATTTCATGAACATTAAAAACCAATAAAAACAAATTTAACAGTTTGGTAACTTATCTGCACCACTTAGAATGTAAGTTGTGCTGCTTTGACAATCTAAAAAACTCAGTGACTTAATACAGCAAAGGATCACTTCTCACTCATGTTTGTGGTGGGTTTGTAGTTTCTCTTCTCATCAATGTCACTCAAGGACATAGACTGATAGAGCAGCCACCATCTTGATCATGGACAGTTGCTACACAAGAAATAAAAAGAAAGTTCTGGAGAATCTAGCCCTGACAATTATATGCTTTTTTTGTCAAGTTACAGTCATCATTTATTGGCCAGAACCATGAAATCACAAGAAGGCAAGGCAGTATAATCTCACCATGGTCCTAGAAGTTGGAAACTAGAACATATTTGGCTAACAGCAGTAGGGGCAACTATGGTACCTATTATTATCCCCATTTTTTTGATATTGTAGCAAATTCTGAGAAGTTTAGGCTACAGGCTTAGAAGTGAAACATTTAATGGGTGAAGCATCTGGTCCACGAAGCCAGTGAGAATCAAGAGGGGTCTTGTTTTAAGATCAGAGCTAAAAATTTAGGGAGATGTATTGGAAAGAACATTAAATTGACTTCAGATCAGCAAAACTGGATCCTGTGTGTCAAAAACACATTACAATCATGCTTTGTGCCAAAAATTATCTGAGGATCTAGGAATATAGTAGTGAACACAACAAGCACCATCAGTGCCTTGTGGGATTTAGGCTAGCAATGCTAAAGTATTGCTTCTCAGTCACTGACAAATACATTGTAAAGACAGAATGTAAATTATCTAAATAATACATGTGTAAGAAGAAACCTCAGATGTGAAAAATAGGATAAATGAAACATGCCAGAATCTCGGCAACATCAGAAGAATGAAGCAACCTCAATCTAAGAATAGATAAAAGAAAGTGAAGATAAACAATCCCTTGAGTATTTTTTCATCCAAATGTTAACACCAGATAATAACACTCATTTAAATATGTTTGAGTGGTTTACTGTGCCTGGGTGAAAAAAGCAATACTTATTAAATCAGCAAAATTTAATACTGTACTTCATTCCTCAACAGAAGCTTGTTTTTTGTAAATTTGCACACTCCCCAAACAAAATCAGTTGATCCCATAAAGCATGATCATGAGAAAGTGGATGTATTTGTGGATACATATTTTAATTATTTCTGATTTCTAATATCTACCATCTAATTACTATAGGGTGTTCTAGATCCCCATCTTCATTGACAAAATCAGTATGGTAAAGACCTCTCTTACTTTTAGAAATCAATTTTAGCCCAGCAGAAGAAATGGTCCCATATGTGATCCAATTTGACAGATAGTGAAATAGTTCCCAACTAAATAAATTCCCTACATGAATGGCAAATGATGGCAATTTTTTTTGTGTTGTTAATCATTGCTCTTTCCTCATAATTATTATCCCATAAATTGTGTGAAAAAAATCTGAAAAAAAGTACTGAAAAGAGTAATAAATTAATTCTAACTCCTTTTTTTTTTTTTTTTTAGAATTGACTTACTAAAAAGAGAGACCAGTGAATACCAAATAAAACTCTTTAAAAAGTGGGAAAAAGTAGCTTTGAAAATAGAGATCTGAATAAAAAAGCTCTTTAATGTACTGTTTTGCTCACTGCCCTGGCCTGATTCTGAAGTATAGCTAATGCATTCAGGCAACAATACCACAGTCATTTAAAAAAAAAAAAAAAAAATCTAGCTTAAAGGGAGAGGCACTGTTTTTCGAGAGATGAGTGCTTGGAGATACTCCAAGAATGACAATGAATCTAATTGACCATACTGTATGAATCAGATGCTTATAGCAAAGATCTCTGTTCTCGCTCATCTGTGTTTTCAAAAAATAAAAATCTTATATTTCTTGAATTATGAGGAGTAAAAATAAACTTATTTTGGAGTTTTTTTGTGCATTAAAATTAAGAAAAAAATCCTCTTAAAGAAGTATGTAAAATGAATTTTTCCTCAAAAATATAAGGGCACATGCTTTAGAAACCAGCTGTCTCCAATTAAGACATTCATCATTCTCAAAAAACAGAGGCACAAAGAGAAACATAATAGGAGAAATAAAGAAAAGGAAGGGCCCCATGAAGGAATAAAAGTTAAACAGGAAGGAAGGAAGAGAAAGCATAAGAAACAGAATAAAACTGCTGGTCAGGAGCTAGGATCATAGAACTCTGTCTCTGTCCAAGAATATCTGGTCTTCAAAAGTTACAGAGGATGTTTAATAGAGTAAGAGAATCCTTTTTAAAGGCTGTGCAATGTCATTTTATGCAATCAAGTTCAATGCTCACAAGTGAAATACAATCTTTGAGTTGTTGAGATTCAGGGTTATGTTATTAAGAATTCTAGTTGGGTAACCGTACAAATTACTGAGATATAAATTCATATTTTGCTTCCACTGCTATAAAAGAATCAGAAAGGATGATACATAAATGCTATCCAATGGCTTTGGGAGACAAAGTTTTCATTCTTTCTATTCAAAATACCCTAACCTCTTTTGCCTCCTTCTCTGTGATTTGACAAAGAGGGTTATGGTGTGTGTTATGAGAAGATAAATTATCTTTTCATATTTCTTGAAAGGCAAAGGCAAGTAAAGGTTATGTTTGGAGTCATTTGGGGGAAGGAAAAGATGTGGTTGACTTGGGGATAGACTAAGAATCAATATCTCTCAAGTCTGAGTAGTGTGTCAATGACTGTGGATTCCACAAATGGCAAAGTTCCATGGCAGATTCCCCATTAGAGATTCAGGAAGGTGATAAAATCTTCAAAGGCAATATCTAAATGGTTCCATAGAATCATTGGACCTTAGAAACCTACACTCACAGCCATAAAAAGACATAATATAGTTGATGTGTTAGGTTGGAACAAGCTGCAGTAACGAATAATCCCTACGTCTCAATTGCCTGTCACAACAAATGTGCTTATTCTGCATGTTGTCCAGCCCTGCTCCACACAGTTATTCAGAAGCTCAAACCTATGCAGGCTGCATTATCTCCACATTTGCCTCATGTTTGATGAAGCAGAAGAAAACAGCACACCGAGGGCTTGCCCCTGCTGTTCTGCTTTAGCCCTGAAGTGACAAATGTCCATTTTGCTCATGGCCCTTTAACTGGAATCTGTCATATGACCTTATTTACGTATGAGGAAAGAAGTCAACACATGGATGAAAGTAGACCATTTGCTGAAGATTACTGCCTCTATCACAGAATCTAGTGGCAGGGCCAATAGATTTCTAGGGGCCATACAAATTTCTAGGGCTTATGCAATATTTGACAACAGGCATCTCAACAGTAGCCACATGAACTGAAATCAGAGGATCTCCATAAATGTTTTCCTCTGGATCAATTGCCTAGGACATTTGCAGAATTCAGAGGATGAAGACAAACTTAATAATGCTTAATATGAAAATCTGTTGGCATCCATCCAGAACAGGGACTGAGAATCAAATATGACTTTAATTAAAGAAAATGATGTGATATTTTTCCTATCTACCTGAACTTCTGGAGTTATTCATACATACTACTATCAAAGGATGCTACAGAATCTCACTCAAGATTTAATCCTTAGTCTTAGAGGGAGAGTGGTGTGCCTGTAGAGGACAGAGTTAAAGAAACTGGCCTGTAATCTGCTCCTCTCCTCTGGGAGGAACTCTGGGCAATATATACTAATGATATTCTCTAGGAGGAAAAATCCTATTTAAGAAATGCTTAACTGCTCTTCACAAATGTCCCTGATTTAGGATCGCCTATGGTAAACAAACCTACAATCTATGAACTATTAGGTACGGCTCCTTGGATAAAGTCATTTAAGGTATACTACATTCTTGGAAATATATTGAATGCGTTTCATAACCTATCTGCTCCTTCCTCTGTAAAGTGACTCACCAAATTTTCTTAAGGACCTCATCTCTTATTCTGGACCAGAGAGGTTATATTCAATGCAGGAAAGAAGGGCCTGGGAAGTTATATATGATATTCCAGATGTCTACCACTTGATGTGTTATAAAATTGGTCAATTTATCTCAGAGACCACTTTTTCTAAGTTGTATTTGTCTCCTGGATTGCTTACTTAAAGCTTGTATCAATTAACTTATTATTAAAATTTGATACCGGGCAATTTCTTTGAATCATGTTGGTCTGATTCAACAATCTGATTCTTTGCATTGGCTTAGAATATCTTAAGTATTCCCATTATTTCTGTAATTAATTTTTATTCAACCTACTGATGACAGTATCTTCTGTCCTTTAGAAAGCACCCTATTTATTCCTTTTTGTATACTCCTCTAGCTATCTCCTTTTTCAAAGTGGCATTCACTGAGCTAACTATAGCTGCCTGATTCCTTGTCAGTCTTCAGGGAACAGTTTCAATGCAATTTCCTCACCTCAATGGATTTTCCCTGGCATATCTAAAAGACCAAGTGTCATTTATGTTTACCCACAGCACCCCAGGCTTTCCTTTGTGATGTTCATCACTCTTACAGATGTTTGTTTAGTGTACA
>NW_007738281.1:42125-45511 GCF_000696425.1 Galeopterus variegatus | reverse complement strand
TGACAAAATAAAAATTAAAAAAAATAAAAATAAAAATAAAATATAGAGAGAATATAGAAAGAGAAAAAAATAAAATATGGAGAAAGCAAGTTAACATATATCAACACTTTACATTGTTGTCAACAATGAACTTGGAAATTTTGAACACTTGTGATTTTATGGTAAATTAATGCTTTTCCACTTTACAGTTAAAATATATGTTAATTGTGTTTGTGCTTTATTGAGACATTCAACATACTGTTACAAACTACTGGAGTCCTAAACACTACAATGGTTATCATGGACTATGTCTGGGTAGTGGAATTACTCTTAAATTTTATTTTCTTCTTTATACTTTTCTCCATTCTCTAAATTTTCTTTAATAAACACACATAGGCTTTTTTCTGATTCTGAAAAAAAAAAAGAAATGCAAGTAGAATATGGGAAAATTTGAGCATCAAAGTAATTAATCACAATAATAAACTATAACCCATAAAGTGAAATGAATGCCTGAATCTCTACTGAAATAAATAATCAAATAAATAAATAAATGGGAGAGAAAGGAAAATATTTTCTTACAGTGTAATTCCAACTCATAATAAACAGAGAAACGAAAGAATAACAAAAATAGAAAATCCACATTTACACATGACAGAATCAAACTTGTTCCAGGCAAGAGTGATCATAGATGCTAAAATTAATGGACAACAGTATGATGAGGCACAGGGTATCTACACATTCTCAGCATATCACCCCACAAGAAACTTATTAATGACAAAGGTAAGAATTAAAACACAACTTTATCCAAGTGATCAAAGTCGATACCATCAATAATGAATCATGTCAACATCACATACCTCCCGATACCAAGTGCCGAGAACGGCAAACATTCCTTGCCAAAAAAATGCGTAACCCGAATTTAATCAAAAGGAAACATCAGACAAACCCAAACTAAGGAGCATTCTAGAAAATTAATGGCAGGTACACTTCAAGTGTCAGAGTCCCGAAAGACAAATAAAGACAGATGAGCTGTCCCTGACTGGAGGAGACTAAAGACACAGACAACTAAAAGAAACGGGGGCTTGGAATTATTTCCTGAACAGAAAATGAACACTGTTTGGATGACTGACAATACTTGAATAAGGTCTGTAGATTAGTTGACGGGTTTTTTTTTATTAATGTTAATTTCCTGTTTTTGATATTTGTATGTGGTTATGTTATGGAAAAGGAATGAAGGGTATGTAGGGAATATGTGTATTATTTTTCTACATTTTTGTGAGCTGACATTATTTAAAATATAAAGCTTAATTTAAATAAAAAGGAAATGAAAGTAGATATTGACAAAAATAGAATAGCTTCAACACATTTTTCCCAGTTTTTGATCAAAAAATGTTTCTTGAGCCTAGAATGTAGAAAACCTGAATAACATAATTTATGAGGGTATTTTAGCATACGTGGTGGTCAACACTGAGAAGACCCATTGCCCTTCTCGGGGAATTGTTGCCCCAGCTGGCAGAAGTAAGCCTCTACCGGTCAGCTACTTCAGGGTCAACCTCACCTGCAGAGCTCCTTGATCCAGGCTTAACTCCTTGGGGGGCAGCCAAATTCCAAGGACTTATTAGGGGATATGAAGTCAAGCCTTTCCTCCCAATTAGCAACAACTGTCTCATCCAATGCTGGCTTCACCCTCTCCTGTTGGATCTGCATATACTCTGACCTCTACTGCTTCCTCCCCTACCTCCCCCAGGTGTCCATCCCTAATATTGATACTCAAGCCATGCTCCATCTTGGGGTCTGTTTCCAAAATCCCAACCTATGAGAGACATATTGAACACAATCCTTAAAGGAATAGAACTTCATTGCTGTGCCCCATGGAAGAGTCACAAATTTTGAGATGGCATTACATCACAAAGAACATCTCATATTCTGTGTAATAAGTGATTGATTTTTCCCAAAATTTCATAAGCCATGTTTTCTAAAACACAATGCAATAAAATAATAGTAAAACTGTGCCTTAAAGGTCTCCTTGTGCTTCTGGATTCATCCCACCTTTTATGAAAGTTACCCTGGAGTGGAAATCCCTTTTGTTATTGGAAAAAGCTTGAGTAGTTATTTATTACTCATAGTTAAAACATCTGAATACATTTATGCCAATATTCTTGGTATACTCTTATAATAACATTAATAGTAATTTAAAGTCCTGTCCCCCACCCCCGGATAAAACCAACACATTGAAAACTCTTACTCTGCCAGTTTCTATCCATGTCTTTGGACAAGTTGTTTAAATGTCTTGAGTACGTTTTTCCACTTAAATATGAGATAGAATCTTTTTTCAACTTCAAATATATAAAAATAAGTTCCATAAATAGTTCCTGTAACAGAGTAGTCACTCAAAAATATTAGGCTCCTTATTTTTTTTCCTTGTGTCATATCATAAGCCCTTATGATACTTTAATCTTAACTACAACCACTAAGATTTTCTGGAGTTATTTATTACTAAGAAACCAAATACATAAATAGGACAATAGACAGATCACATGTGACAACAGAACTCTGACCCACAAGCTCTGCAGCAGTCCTTCCGGATGGCGAGGACTTGG
The DNA here is from genome assembly GCF_000696425.1 of Galeopterus variegatus. Taxonomy (NCBI): domain Eukaryota; kingdom Metazoa; phylum Chordata; class Mammalia; order Dermoptera; family Cynocephalidae; genus Galeopterus; species Galeopterus variegatus. Next base: position 42,932 of record NW_007738281.1, on the reverse strand, counting down.
CCAAGCACTGCTATTGACCCTATTTTCTCCCCCAACTCAGGACCAACCAGAGAAAAACAATACGCTTTTTGAACAACCACGTATTTCTCTTTCTTTCCTTTATTTTCATTACTTTCTTCAATGGAAAAATCCACTAACTATCATATGTGTAGCATCACACAACGCACCCTATTTATCATTATTCTTGTATTAAGTTTTTAGTCTTTCATTTGCCTGTGGTTGTTTTTCCTCCTCAGTTTCTGCAGACAGATTTGTTGCATAAAAGTGTGCCTCTGAGAAATTCAGGCATTCTGGCATCGTGTTCTGGATGCTTACTGTGGTATTACTGCCAGCATTATGCTTCTTTATTAAAAAAACGTAGAGCTCACTTGCAAGGTTGATAGCAGGATGATAAAACGGCAAGCTATTTTTAAACACAGGTTTTATGAGACATGTATTATATGGAATTAAGTTTAGACCAAATGTCATGGAAATCACCCTGATGCTTGAGCATGGTGTGGAGCATCCTGGCACTTGCCGTACCACTCTGTAGGCTCGGCAATACCATTGTGTGGGTGTGAAGAAGATGCACAGGTCTGTGGTGGCAGTACAGGATGTGGAATATCAGTCAGGACAGCATTCCTCCGAGACGTCTTATCTGGAAAGGTCTGCAAGGGCAGCAGCTGGACCACTGGTGGAAGTACATTGTAGATGAAGACTATAAATCTTTCTCCAACACTATGTCTCTTCTTCCTCAGCACACATCGTCCCCTCCGGATAACAGGACAAACAGCAGCTATGTAGCAGGATACATTTAGAAAACTGTGT
>NW_007738281.1:39393-41752 GCF_000696425.1 Galeopterus variegatus | reverse complement strand
GTTTAGACCAAATGTCATGGAAATCACCCTGATGCTTGAGCATGGTGTGGAGCATCCTGGCACTTGCCGTACCACTCTGTAGGCTCGGCAATACCATTGTGTGGGTGTGAAGAAGATGCACAGGTCTGTGGTGGCAGTACAGGATGTGGAATATCAGTCAGGACAGCATTCCTCCGAGACGTCTTATCTGGAAAGGTCTGCAAGGGCAGCAGCTGGACCACTGGTGGAAGTACATTGTAGATGAAGACTATAAATCTTTCTCCAACACTATGTCTCTTCTTCCTCAGCACACATCGTCCCCTCCGGATAACAGGACAAACAGCAGCTATGTAGCAGGATACATTTAGAAAACTGTGTGTTTGGTTTTGTTTTTTGGTAGGATCAACCTAAATGTAGGGCTACACTCCTGTTCCTCATTTGGAATTTTGTATGTCAATTTCAGAACAAATTCAATGAAGGTCAGATTATTTGGATGTTCAACTGATTCTAGACTGGCATATTGATGCCCCTCGACTCAGATTTTTTCTCTCCATGCTGTATCCCTAAACTGGTATCCAATTCATATAGAATTTGTTCTCCCTTTTTCTCATTGGCCAAATCTATGTCCTATGTATATTTTTCTTTCTATTCTCTTCCCTCGTTACCACACCCAAAACGCTTGCATTCATTGGAAACTACCATTTGTCAAGCATAGTTCAAAGTACTAGGGGCACACAGATGTATAATTACTGCTCTCAGAAGATCACTGCTCCCACAAGAAGGCAGGCCAGCCTGGGAAACCAGCACCTGCAGAGAAGTGAGAAGATATAGTCCAGGTGTACAGAGGAGTCAGGAGCACTGAGAAAAGATGGGATGGGTGGTCAGGCAGGGCTCCTGGGGGAGAGGATGCTGGAGATGAGTGTTAAATGATGAGTAGAGCATGAGGCAGGGTCTGCTTCAAGGTGTGGGACCTGTGCAGTTGCACGGGGTGCACACTTAGAAAGCTCCTCTGCTTGGCTGAATGCTTTGATAATGATGTCTTGACACGTGTGTTCATTTTTGAACAAGGGGCCCCACATTTTTGTTTTGCACTGGCTATGTTTTCAGAGTGAGAAGGGGACTGCCACTAATCTATAAGAAAAACTGATATTCCAAAAACTAGTGGAGGAGCTAAAGTCTACAAAGGAAATGAAGAAAGTATGGCCAGGGTGGAGAAACAGAAGTAGAGAAGACACAGGAAGTAAAAGGAGGGTTTGAGAGTTAGGCAAGGTAACAGCAGAGAAGCATCTACTGAGTTTTGCAAGGTGGAGAATAGTGGACAAGAGTAAACATAGTTTCCTGCAGTTTGTAGGAAAGAACCCAGATCTCAGGGGTTGAAAGTAAAGGCGGGTGAGGAAATACAGATGACTAGTATAAATTTTGGAGAAACTGATCCATTAAAGGGATGGAAAAGAGGAAAAAGAACAACAATAAGGGAGGCTTTTTTGTTTCTGTGGATTGTAAAATAATGGTAGAAAACTTGCTCGTGCCTCTTTGATAATGGAAAGGAAGCAATTACTAGAGAGGGTGGTGACAAAGTTGTAGATGAGAAAGGACAGCTATTGACTGATGGACAGAATTCCAAGGAGACAATAGAGGAATCTTCCCCAGGTCTGTTTCCTCACGCCACTGACACCAGCTGATTCCTGCATGTAGAATTCTCACCGGCACCTCCCCACCATTAACGCAGTATCTTCACCCATAAGAGAATCACCTCATTCCAAGCACATTCAGTGATTCCCCCTTCTAGTCATGGCACTACACAGGCTCCCTTGAGCTCTTTAAATATCTACGTTTTTCATCTCAACATAAGAATTTTTATCCATACTTTCCAACTGACACTTCACAGAATTCTTCTCGATAACATCAGATTAATCTTTTTCACAAACTTTTATTGTAATTGCTCCCCATACTTTATAATTAATACTATTGAACTACTCCTAAATGTTCTGTGTTTCTTCTATATTCATGAATCTTTTCTGAAGAAAAAAAATCTACCATGCTAATTTGCACATATATGAAGCATAGTGCTTTATTTCACACAACCTTCCACCTTCATTTGAATAACATGGTTCCAAAACAGCATTAGGGAGCCCCTGGGGAAAACAGCAAGTGCACAGGGGCACCACAAGGTATTTTATACTTTTGAGGGAAACAGAGACACTTGACATCTGCCAAACACTGCTAACAGACTAGCTTGAAGGAATGTATGGTTTCAACTTTAGATCACTATATTTCCTTCAGTAGCGTCACATCTTTGCAAAGCAGGGAATTTGGTGTTTGCTGTGATTAAATCCACATACAGTGAAAATCAATGCAAATCAAGAAATGAGGATTAAGG
>NW_007738281.1:34447-38591 GCF_000696425.1 Galeopterus variegatus | reverse complement strand
TGAAACACACAGAAGACCCAGCAGTGGAATGGTGCTGGATGAAGAGAAAACATGGTGGAGAAGCCAGGATGCTGTGTGTGTTCAAACTGCAACCCTGCCTCTAGCTGACCTGCCTTCAGGACTGAGTGCCACCAGGACAGGGGCCACCCACAGTGGGATAGACCAGTCAAGAGAGGAGCAGGGGCTGAGAAAGGCTGACTCTAGGAAGAGCCTTTAAAAGAAACTGCCCTTTTAGTCTGAGTGCAAATGGGCAATGCCCCAGTTCCAGCCAATGAAAATGTTCCGTGCTTTTTAAATAAATCTTAGCATCCTCGTACTAACTCTCCCCAACAAACACACCTACAGCAGTTTGTGTGTTTTGACCTGTGCAATTTGAAATAGCCAATCAGGCCATTAGCAGCTATTATTCACTACAAGTCCCTTTAGCTGTTTTATGTATGCTTTATATTTCCCAAATATAAGTTTCTGCTGTCCTGGGGCCTTATTTTATGTGAAACCCACAATATTTGGCACATACATTTTTTTTTTAAATTACATAATATGACAACATATAGCAGGTCATATATTTTTGAACTTTCCCAGTTTTGCTTTCTTACTTTAAACACACAAAAAAACTATGTCTGTTAAAAGCAAACTGAAAAAGGTAAGTTCATATGCAGTGAGTCATGTAACTATGATTTAGGCTTATGCTCTCGATTCCATAACACTGATATCCCACTACCCATGAAGCTAAAGATTCTTACTGAGTCCTTCATATTTGAGCCTTAACCTCTATCCTGAAATTCTTTGACAGAAAGTAACCCATTATGTAAGCTAGTGTGGAATTTGTTTAATGTGTATTAACAGCCCAATAAGATCCCATGCTATAAAACTAATGTTTCAATTGTAATACAAATTAAAATGCTCATCATAAATTAAGATACACATCATAAGAGATATTTGCTCAGCATGGTTCCTAAAGGGTTAACTGTTAACATATGTATTGAGACTAAGGGAAAATATCAGTCAAATACCTTCTCTTTCATAAAGTCATTAATTATTTTTATGATTTTTTGTCATTTTAAAAATATCTATTTTAGAAAATGTCCATTTGTTTCACAAATAGTAAAATGTTAACTGATCTTGTATTTTTTTTGCCAGTTTACTTATTATCTGTTCCATTCTGTCTTCTTGTAGTCTCTGTACTCTTAAGGGAGGTTACTTTCTTTAGAAAATTTATTGTCTCTCCATGAAACATATTATCTCTTGTATTATTGAAGCCAGATATTCATTGACCCAACATCACTAATGATTAATGGCAGTCAGGTCTGAAGAATGTTGGTTTTGCTTATTTGGCTCTTATGCTATTTGTGTAATTCAGGTTGGATGTCCTGGGGGAGGAGAAGCAAAGGCTGTCTGAACATTTATGAAGACATAAATAAATATATATGCTCTTGTAAAACTATTTCCATTTATGTAGACTGGTGTATATATATTAACTATCCATCTACTATCTCATCTAGTCGAAGGAGTATTCTGTGATAGATTTTTCTTACATACACAGCTACATATATTTGTTTTCATTTTGTGAATATATTACTTAATTCTCTGAAATGTTTCAGGATCTCATTGTCAGAATACTACAAGACTCATGTAATTCAAGTCACATGTAAGGAGTGCATTTTGTAACATGCACTTAGGATGAATTTGTAATTCAACATGTGACAGCATAGACGTTAATAATTTTTCTTCCTCTTCACTTTCTAGATGAAAACTTTCTCTCAGAATTTTAAAACAAAAATTCCCTAAGGCTCTTTTAAAAAATATCAGATAGGTTTTGCATGGGGCAAATGGCCCCTATTTATTCTATGTTACCATAGACTGGTCACATTTTCTACTTTATTGATTTATTGATTTAATTTCTTTTTTTCATTTCTAAGCAGATTGCCCGAATCAGATAGGTTTTGCATGGGGCAAATGGCCCCTATTTATTCTATGTTACCATAGACTGGTCACGTTTTCTACTTTATTGATTTATTGATTTAATTTCTTTTTTTCATTTCTAAGCAGATTGCCCGAAAGTGAAACTTGCTGATAATTTTAATGTAGTACATATTGGGTGGTCACTTAGGCAGAGCAGCTTTTTAATAAAAACATTTATATTAGTTTATGATTTCAACAAAACACAATTTATTTAGCAAGCATTTGTTGAGTGTCTGCTTTGTACAAAGCCCTGCAAACTTGTGGCCTTAGAAAAAAAACAAAACCTAAATCTTGCTCTTAAATGATATTGTAATTTCACTGGGAAAACTTGCAGGTGCATAAAAACATGCAAAGGATTGAATAATAAAGTAGAGATTTGGTCACAAAAGGGAAATCTCGTGTGTGGCGAAAGGATTTCCCGCCTAAAAATCTCCAGATTATAACATCATTTTAGGGTGTGGAGTACGTGTGTGTGTGTGTGTGTGTGTGTGTGTGTGTGTGTGTGTTATGTATATCAGGGTACTTCAAAAAGTTTGTGGGAAGATTTGTATGATCTTTTAATTCTATTTTTCCACAAACTTTTTGAAGTACCCTCATACAGACACACATACAATAAAATAAAATTTAAAAATCACAATTCCACCATTCCAACAAATTGTGGGTTAATCATCTTGTGTATTTTCTTTCAGCCTCTTTTCCATAAATTTAAATTCCACATAATTGTAATTAAAGGCAAAATATAACTATTTTTTAAAAAGTGTTCATTATAATAGCATAAGCATTTGTACAATGCTACATTTCTTCATAACCATCATTTTGAATAAGAGCACAACTTTTCTCTCAAAGGATCTATTATAATTTTTCTAACTTTCTCCTACTCTTATTCATTTTGATTGTATCATTTTACTCTTTTATGTAAATTGTTTTGAAAACCATAGTCACGCGTATAGTTTTCTACCTCCATATTTTAAAGTACTTCCTTAGAAGGGGTCTCAAAAAGCAGGACAGATGTGCATATGACCTATGGAGTGTCACTTTTAAGCTCCATTTCAGTACTGAGACCAATGCCGTAGCTTCCTCTCTTGTCAGAGGAAACAAAAGNAGCTCCATTTCAGTACTGAGACCAATGCCGTAGCTTCCTCTCTTGTCAGAGGAAACAAAAGGAGTGTACTAGATACTGACCTTAAAATGGTGTCCCAGCACCCTGAGACAACAAATATCACAATAAAGACACAGTTAAATCAGTGAACATTTCTCTTATAGACCATTGAGAAAACATTAACAAAAGAGAGCATTTGCAGAGAAATCAAATTTATAATTGAGTATGCAACAGAATAAACTCAAAATTCTCTGGAAAGAAATATGTGTTTGGGAGAAAAAAATTATACACATATTTATTACAGTTTATATTGTTGTTTTTTGCCCAATTTTTAAGTTTAACATCTTCTAAACCCCAATTTTTATACTGTCATATTGATGTAAAACATTCTTCCCCAACATTACTTTATTTAAAAATTTCTTAGATCAGTCATCTAAGTCTTTTTCTCAGGCTTTTGAAAACTAAATAGTTCCAAGGATAAAGAAGTGTATAAAGTAGCATTAATCCACCATCATCTCAAATGCTGGGATTTTTTTCTCAAACCACAGTTTTTCCATCTTATCAACAAGTTTATTGGGAGAGACTCCATTTAACCATTCACCAGTATATAAATAAATGATATCTGAATAATTACTATTTTTTGCCTAAATCTTTCATCTTTTCCTGTCATGAGTGTGGTCTTATTTAATGCAAGATCATGGTACTACTCAAATAAAAATAACAAAAAACCAAACAAACAAATCTGGAAATGCAGGAATCACAGAAAAGCTCCTGGAAATAATCTCAGCTGCCTTATGCCAGAATATGTCATCCTCAGTGACACCCGAAAACACTGGCCACACTCCATGTCCTCCAAATATTCCCGTGATCTTGTCCACCACTCACAACAGAAAATACTGGCTTTTCCTTCTGCTTTCCAAATCTCTTTTGACTATCACTCTTTGGAAGAACCAAGCTATTGTGCTGGTGAAAAGAAAAGCTGGAATATATGGTACAAAGGAGAGCTTAGAAGGGTGGGATTAGTGTTGAATATCAACAATGACAACAAAATTCTGACCCAGCGCTTGACAAGCTATTGCTATG
>NW_007738281.1:33690-34417 GCF_000696425.1 Galeopterus variegatus | reverse complement strand
GTGTTGAATATCAACAATGACAACAAAATTCTGACCCAGCGCTTGACAAGCTATTGCTATGTTGACTTGTTTTTTTCAGCCTGATTTTCTTCCTCTTTCTAATATGTGCTCTGCAGCTTGGACACCCACAACTCATTCCAAATTTCCCTGCTATACTTATTCAGATCACTGTCTTGAGAACCACATTCATAAATCTATCTGTGTACTGGACACCAGTGTTTATGTGACTTGTGAAGACCTCAACTCAGCTGATCCAAAACCACACTCATCCATCTCGTTATCCATGCCACTTTGACTTCTGTATCTCAGAGGCACCACTATCCACATAATTTTAAAGTCAGAAATTCGGGCTTTTATCTTTGACTCTTACTTTGTTTCTTTCTTCTTCGTCTTTAAGTCCTGAGGGTTGTGACTCTTTCTTCTGGCTTCCCCACCTTATTTCAGGCAAAGATCATATATCTCCTGGATCATCCCAGATCCTAAATCCATATCCCACAATTTAAAAATATGTATCCAGTGCTCAAATCCCTTTTATATATGTCAGCGAGGCTTAGACACATTAGTTCACCTGACCTACATCACTCAGCAGGTAAGAGAGTCATATTTAAATCTAGTTTGTTATTTTCCTGTGTTATATGTATTACCCAATCAATAGAGAAATAATTCTTTGTTTATTGATTTATTCCAAGTGCAGAAGTTTAACTTCTTATTTTCAGGGAAGCAGAGG
>NW_007738281.1:9821-32510 GCF_000696425.1 Galeopterus variegatus | reverse complement strand
ATTTAAAAGATTTGTGCTCTGAATTTTTAGAGTGAACATTTCAGTTCATGTATTAGTCTATTTTTTTAATAAAGAGCTTCTTTCAAGTTTTTCTACACCTGAAAATAATTAAATTCTCTCATAAAAATGAAGTACACAAATTCCTTGGTAATACAAATAACGATTTTGCAGATGACAGTGTTAGGAGTCTTGTCTTCTTAAATTCCATGTGTTTCTGAGGTGACCCTACTTTAATTCAGTCAGACTCTTCATAATTATAGTCAAGTGCAGTAGGTAAACTGAGTAACACCTCCTTGAAAAGGAAGTGTATAATGAACTCCCGTTTCAGGTTTATATAAGCCGTCTGGCTACTAATGGGGACACTTATATTAAATTAACCTGAAGGAATTCCATTCTGTCTACTTTTGTCCCTAGCACTGGGTATAGGAATACCTTGTCAGCAGGTGGCCTCCCGTAGATAGTTGAGCAGAGGTACCTTCGTAGTATCCTTCAAGGAATAAGTTTAAGTATCTTAGAGCAAAAGTGAACTATCTTTCTGTGAATAGTATCAGTATGATAGAAGAACATGATTTATTTCTCTCATAAAATAAAATTTTTAAGAACATTTTGGTTCAGTTTTCATCAGTTGATTTTAATCCTTAAATTAAACTATAAGCAAATTTTCCTCTTAAGGGACATTTATTTAAATTTTCACCAATCTGTCAATACTTCTCTTCAGTGTCAAATATTAACCCCCAACATTAATAAGCTAAAGACAATTAGCATTTTCTGTAGAAGAAAATTATTCACACTGTCAATTTTTTATTGACATATTCATTATTACAAATCATAGTTATGGTTTATGCCCCTTATCCAACCGTTTCCTCCCCAACCCCCTCGCTACCCCCCATCTCTAGTATCCTTAGATTTGTTCTCTCCTTCTGAAAGTTCAGTGTGTTATTGTGCTTTCTTTCTTTCTTTCTTTCTTTCTTTCTTTCTTTCTTTCTTTCTTTCTTTCTTTCTTTCTTTCTTTCTTTCTTTCTTTCTTTTCTCTTCTATCTTTCTTTCTTTCCCTCTTTTTTAGAACCCAGTTATGAGTGAGGACATGTGGTATGTTTCTTCCTGTGTCTGGCCTATTTCTCTTAACATAATTTTCTCCAGACTCATCCATGTTGCTGCAAATGGCAGAATTTCGTTCTTTTTTATGGCAGAGTAGTATTCCTTTATATAAATATACCACATTTTCCTTATCCAGTCATATGATGTCCAATGACGGGAATTTAGGTTGGTTCTAACTCTTGGCTATGGAAAATAGAGCTGCAACAAACAAATGAGCAAATATTAACTCCTAACATAATAAAATGAGGACAATTAGCATTTTATGTACAAGAAAATTGTTCACACCATCAATTTTTTTTTTATTGGAACATAGTTGGTTGTACATATCTGTGGGTTACAGCATTGAATGTCAATACCAGTGGGCAAAATGTGATGTTCAGATCAGGATAATTAGTATATTTTTCATTATACAATGAAATTGACTGTCGTGGCCCTTTACCAATTCCTCCCTTTCCCCCCTTCCTCTCCCCCTTTACCACTCCTGGCAACCTCAGTTCTTTTTTCTTTTCTTAAAAAGTTCAACATACTATTGTGATTGCTATATCTTTTTGTCTTTTTAAAGTTTATTTGTTTATTTATTTTAAAATTAGTTCTCACATATAAGTGAGGACATGCAGTATTTCTTTTTCTGTGTCTGGCTTATTTCTCTTATAATTTCCCCTAAGTTCATCCATGTTGCTTCAAATGGCAGTATTTCATTTTTTTTTAATGGCTAAGTAGTATTCCATTGTATAAACACACCACATTTTCCTTATCCAGTCATCTGCTTATGGGCATTTAGATTGGTTCTGACTCTTGGCTATTGAAAATAGCTGTGATGAACATGGAAGGGCAGGCATCCCTTCAACATGATGACTTCCGTTCCTTTGGATATATACCCAGGAGTGGCATTGCTGGATCATATGGAAATTCTATGTGTAGTTCTTTGAGAAACTTCCATACAATTTTCCATAATGGATATGCCATTACACAGTCCCACCAACAGTGTAGGAGGGTTCCCCTTTCTCTGCATCCTCTTCAGCATTTGTTATCTTTTTGATAATGGCCAGTCTAACTAGAGTGAGATCATATCTCATTGTGGTTTGATTTGCATTTCTCAGATGCTGAGTGATCTTGAACATTTTTTCATGTGTTTGTTGGCCATTTGTATGTCTTCCTTTGAGAAATGTCTATTCAGCTCCTTTGCCCATTTCTTAATTGGGTTATTCTTTTTTTTTTTAAATTTGAGTTCCTTGTATATTCTGGATATTAATCCTTTGTCAGATGCATATTATGCAAACATTTTCTCCCAATATTTTGGTTGTCTTTACACTCTGTTAATGGTTTCTTTTGCTATGCAGAAGCTTTTTAGTTTGATATAATCCCATTTGTTTATTTTTCCTTTTGTTGCCTGTGTGTTTGGGGTCATATTCATAAAGTCTTTGCCCAGTCCTACTTCCTAAAGTGTTTTCCCTATGTTTCCTTTTAAGAGTTTCACAGTTTCAGGATGTATATTTAATTCTTTAATCTATGTTGAGTTGTCTTTGGTATATGGTGAGAGGTACAGGTCTAGTTACATTCTTCTACATATGGATGTCCAGTTTTACCAGCACCGTTTATTGAATAGGCTGTCTTTTCCCCTGTGTATGTTATGGTGTCTTTGTCAAAGACCAGTTAGCTGTAGGTATATGGGATGATTTCTGGGTTCTCTATTGTGTTCCATTGGTCTGTGTGTCTGTTTTTATGCCAGTACCATGCTCTTTTGGTTACTACAACTTTGTAGTCTAATTTGAAGTCAGATAGTGTTATGGCTTCTGCTTTTTATGCTCAGAATTGCTTTGGCTATTAGAGGTATTCTGTTGTTCTATATGAATTTTAGGATTGGTTTTTCTATTTCTGTGAAGAATGTCATTGGTATTTTTGTGGGAATTGCATCGAATCTAAAGCTCTCTTTGGGAAATATGGACATTTTAATACTGTTAATTCCTCCAATCCAAGAGTGTGGAATATCTTTCCATCTTCTTCTGTCCTCTTTAATTTCTCTCAACAGTGATTTGTAGTTCTCATCATAGAGGTCACTCATGTCTTTGGTTAACTTCATTCCTAGGTATTTTATTTTTTTGGTGACTATTGTAAATGGTCTAGCTTTCTTGATTTTTTTTTCTACTAGTTCATTGTTGGAGTATAAAAATTCTACTATTTTTTGTGTGTTGATTCTGTATCCTGCTACTTTGCTGAAAACATTTAACAACTCTAAGAGGTTTGTTTTTGTTTTTGTTTTTGTTTTGTAGAGTCCTCTTGCTTCTCTCTGAACAGGATCATGTAATCTGCAAACAGGGACAATTTGACTTTGTCTTTTCCAATCTGGATGTCCTTTATTTCTTTCTCTCCCCTGTTTGCTCTGACTAGTATTTCCAATACTATGTTAAATAGGAGTGACAAGAGTTGGCATCCTTGTCTTGTTCCCATTCTTAAGGGTAAAACTTTCAACTTTTCGCCATCCAGTATGATATTGGCAGTGGATTTGTCATATATGGCTTTCATTGTGTTGAGTGACTTCCCCTCTATACTAATTTGCTGAGAGTCTTCATCATGAAGGTATGTTGAATTTTGTCAAATGCTTTTTCTGCATCTATTGAGATAATCAACTGGTTTTTATCCTTGATTTTGTTGATGCGATGTATCATGTTATTGACTTGCTTATGTTGAACCATCCTTGCATCACTGGGATGAATCCCACTTGACCGTGGTGTATAATTTTTTGGATATGTTGCTTCATTGTATTTGCTAGTATTTTATTGAAGATTTTTGCATCACATTTATCAAAGATATTGGCCTGTATTTTTCTTTCTTTTTTTTTTTTTTTCTTTTTGTTGTATCTTTGTCTGGTTTTGGTATCAGGGTAATGTTTGGCTCATAGAATGAGTTTAGGAGAATGGCCTCTTTTTCAAATTTTTGGAATAGTTTGAAGAGAATTGGTATTAATTCTTCTTTAAAGGCTTGGTAGAATCTGGCAGTAAAGCCATCCAGTCCAGGGCTTTTCTTCATTGGGAGGTTCAATCTCTTAGCTGGCTATTGGTCAGGTTCTCTATGTCTTCTTTTTCTGTCTTCTTGGTAGTTTGTATGTATCCAGAAATCTGTCCATTTCCTCCAGATTTTCAAATTTGTTGGTGTATAGTTGTTTATAATAGTCTCTAATGATTCTTTTTATTTCTGTGGTATCAGTTACAATGTCTCCTTTTCCATTTCTAATTTTTGTTCCATGTATCATCTCTCTTTCTTTTTTTTTTCAGTTAGCCTAGCTGATAGCTTGCTATTTTGTTTATCTTCTCAAAAAATCAACTTTTTGTTTCATTGATCTTTTGTATCATCTTTTGTGTTTCCATTTCATTTAGTTCAGCTTTGATCTTAATTACTTCTTTCTGTCTACTGACTTTGGGATTGGATTGTTCTTGTTTTTCTAGTTCTTTGAGGAGTAGTGTTAGGTTGTTTATTTGCAATCTTTCCATTTTACTGATTCATTGAACTGTATCCTTAAAATGGGTGCATTTCATATTTTTAAAATTATTCATCATAAAAGTTTGTTTAAAAATGTTAAAAAATAATTGAATGAATGAATGAACTTTAATCTATTGTGTATAGCACTTCTCTCAGTAACATATTAACATTGTTTCTTAATAATCACAGGTTTTTTGATGAGGAAGAGGACAGGAATATGGAAAACTTGAAATAGTTTAAAAGAAAACTAGAGCAAGGATGGATAGAAGCCATACAAATTTTATAGCTAAAAATATGCTATGATTAAATAAAGAGGTTAGACTATAATTTTCACAACACTTTAAAAAGATTTGTGATAGTCTGTAATAAAATCTCTGTTTGGAAATTTTAAAAATAACTATCAATAATTTAAGATATAACTATCAGAAGATACAGTTGAACATTCAGAAAATAGAAGTATATCTGAAGTGAGAAAGAATCAGGATGGATTTCTCTCACTGAAAGTATTTATAGCAGAAACAAGTATGGGCTTTAGAGTGGAAGTGTCTGTATTTTATTTCCATATCACAATTTACTAAATGGCTGAGATCTGCGAGTGATTCCTTATATCTAAGACTCAGTTTCTCATTCATGAAATGGGAGTAGGAGTAGTGTCTACTCTTAAGAGCACTTGAGAATTAAATGAAACAATACACATAAAACATTTAACATATTCTGGAATTTTAAAGTCGATAAAACTTGTTATTATTATTACTAATTCCTTGCTAGGAATATTTTTAATAAAACCTGAAATATCATGGGAGAAAGGATCAGCACCATGGAAGAAATAATTAACAAGATTTTAGGAAATAATGATGAGCAGTGATTGCAGCCCAACTGGTATATTAGGTCTATAATATTGATTTTTTTTATGATTTTTAAGAAAAAATGACATAAAATTGCACACATTTCATGACTTTTATTTCTTGTATTAAATGACACTTTAAAAATTATAATATATTCTTTTTTTTTTTTTGTCTTTTTTTTCCGTGTCCGGCAACGGATCGCAACCCTCAGTGTCGCCCCCGCACCGGACCGGGACTGGCAACGGAATCGCAACCCTCGGCGTTGCCCCCGCACCTCGCTCAGCCAGTGAGCGGGAACCAGTCTGCATGTGGGATCCGAACCCTCGGGCGGGAGTGCCGCCACGCTTCCCAAGCAGCGCACTATCCAGTGCGCCACCGGGCCGGCCCTATAATATATTCTTTTAATTTTTTTTTAGTTTGATACAATTTCAGATTTACAGAAAAGTATCTAGGGTAGCACAAAGAATTTCAAATACTTTTCACTCTGTCCCCAAATGTTGACATGTTACAACAGTCAAACATGTAACAGTGTAACAGTCAAACCCAGAAGATTAACATTAATAAAATACTACTCTGTAATATGCAGACCTAATCCAGATTTTACTAATTGACCTTATAATGTGGTTTGTACAGCAAGAAAATCCAGGCTGTCTTTCATTTGGTTTTCATGTCTCTTTAGCTTCATTAATTTAGAACAGTTGCTGTCTTTTTATATTTCAATACATTCATATTTAGAAGAGTATTAGACACATATTTTGTAAAGTATCCCCCAATTTGGGTTTACCTGATGTTCCCTCATGACTGGATTTGATTTCACACTTTTGGCAGGAATACCACAAAAATAATGAGGAGTTTTTTCTCAGTGTATCCTGTTAGGAGACACACAATGTCAATTAATCCTATTACCATGGTATTAACTTTGGTCATTTGGTTAAATGATGTGGATCAGGTTTCTCCACTGATGAGTTACTGTTTTACCCTCTTTGTTTAGAATATGTTGTTCTGAAATACTTTGAGACTATAAAAATCTTGCTTTTTAAACTTTGACCCACTCATTTTGGCATTTATAGGTGATTCTACAATTAATCAATTATTATCATATTGTATTATTGTAGTGTAATATTATTTTAGTGAATTCTATCAGTTACTAAAAGATAGCAATCACTTATCAATTGGCATAGCCTGGAAAGGTCATCATTTTGCAACTAAATACAAGTGGATGGGTACAAGCTTTCCTGCTTGTGCGGTTATCATTGATATATATTTCGCCAAATGACATGAGGAGGCCATCTCACCTGGGTTTACATGTGACATTATCATTTACTAGCCATTTGACCTTATGCAAAGTATCTAATCAATTCGTAGTTTTTTCTCTTAACAAAAAATAAAAATACATTCCATAAGTTGTTCTTAATGTTTAGATGAGATACATTATGTAAAGCACTTGCAAGGCATTACTTACATGTAAATATGATAGCCACTACTTTTTTTTCCTACGTTTTATTTCACACTAATATGGAAATTTCACTTTTTCACATATCAGTAACAGATACATGCTCTTCCATTGTGTATTTCATGAGAAATTTGTTCTTTTTATATTTTATATCACTTGTAATGGAAGGATGTGATTATAGAGAATTTTTAAAAAAGAAGTGTGTTTCAATGCAGCCATTCTATTCAACTCCCCATTTCTAAGTACAATTTCTCCACTTAATTGAAGTCACAAGTTTTGAACTGAATCCAACGTTTCCCACTGATTTAGATATATTAATATTTAGACATCTTGCTGTTCTTGTCTTTTCTCCGGTTGGCGAAGAAATGATATTTTTAGAACAAAGTACAGTTAGAAAGCATTTATCTTTTGGGAGGTATTTTAATTTTACAGTCAGAAAGATAAATGAATACTTATTAAACAAGAACTGTACATGTAACACTGGATTGAAAGTTGCAATTTGAATGATACTCTTTAGAATATGTTGAATTCCTTCATAATATGGATAGGAACATAAAACAGTTAAATGCACATTACAGAAAAATTCATACAGTAATTAGGTTTGCATTATTTTATATGTTAATTGTACAAAAATAAAAAAAAATATTTTTCACATTTTTGTGGTAGCAGCCCAATGAAGACATTTAGTCAAGAAGAGAACCTAGAACAGCACAAGGCACATTTTCAGTGCTCAACATATATTTCTAAATTAAATAAGCAAATGGAATAAACAGATGGACTGCAGTGTTAATCATATTTATTATAATTAAGCAACACCTTTTCATGGACTGTAGACATGAAAATAGTTCATGGGAAGAGATGGACAGATAGAAAATAGCCAATTCACCAGGTACAAATACTGTAACTTTTTAAAAACTTTTGATCTTGATATTTTAATGTCAGTCTACACATTCATTTAAGGCAAGAAGTCTTTATTCTACATTTACAGGAACAAATGCAGAAAGCTTCACCTTCTCTGCTGTTAATATGATTATCAAAGAAGGCTATTTGATAGGCAGGAACTTTACACAGGGATACTTGCAAAAGTTCATGGAAAGATTCATATTTTCTTAATTCTATTTTTCCACAAACTTTTTGAAGTATCCTTTTATAAAGATGCTCTACACTAGTTTTAATTATTTTAACTATGGGGATTTTTTAGCTTTTGAGTTTTTTATTTTTTTTTCTGTTATGATGAGCTTGGAATATTATTACACCACCAAAATATCCATGTTTCTACTTTATTCACCTATCAAAACTTAAAATTAAGGGCCGGCCCGGTGGCGCACTGCTACAGTGCTCGGCTTGGGAGCGCGGTGGCGCTCCCGCCGAGGGTTCGGATCCCACATACAGACCAGTTCCCGCTCACTGGCTGAGCGAGGTGTGGGAGCGACACCGAGGGTTGTGATCCCGTTGCCGGTCCCGGTCTGGTACGGGCGCGACACTGAAGGTTGCGATCCATTGCCGGACACGAAAAAAGACAAAAAGGAAAAAAAAAAAAAAACTTAAAATTAATTTAAATGTCTCTTATGTTCTTACCTCTAGAAAAGAGATATTATATGAAAGTGGGTCTTGCTTTTAGAGTAGGATTAGCATAAGACTGACCAAGTTCTTAATTTCTTTGGTCTGAGTTAAAACTATTTTCTTTGCTAGAAAACAAATTTTAATTATTTTTTTTAAAATTTAACATTTACTTGTACATATTTGTGGGGTACAGTGCATTGTTTCAATACATGCATAGACTGCACAGTGATTCACTGAGGGCAGATGGCACGGTTTTGTACCTGTTAGTCCACCACTTCTCCTCCCCGCCCCAACACCCTTCCCTTCCTGGCCTGTAATAAACATTACTCTACTCTCTACTATGAGAACCACTTTTTTTTTTTTTAGATTCCACATACGAATGAGATCATGTGGTATTTGTCTTTCTGTGCCTGACATACTTCTTTTAACATGATGATTTCCAGTGCCATCCATGTTGCTGCAGATGATAGGATATCATTTCTTTTTGTAGTGGAATAATGTTCCATTGTGTATGTTTGCCATAGTTTTTTTAAATCCTTAATCCGCTGATGGACATTTAGGTTGATTCCATCTCTTGGCTATTTTGAATAATGTTTCCATGAACATGGGAGAGCAGGCGTTTTTTTGATACATTAATGTAATTTCTTTTGGGTATATAACCAGTAGTGGGATAGCTGCGTATATAGTAGTGAGATAGTGGGTTAGCTATTTTTAATTCTCTGATGAACCTCCATACTGTTTTCCACAGTGGCTGTACTAATTTACATTCCCACCAACAATGTAGGAAGGTTTCCTTTTTTCTGCATCCTTGCCAGCATTTGCTATTTTCTTTCTTGTTGATAATAGTCATTCTAACTGGAGTAAAGTGATATCTCATTGTGGTTTTAATTTGTTTTTCCTGATGATTAGTGAGGTTGAGTATTTTTTCCTATGGTTGTTGTTCATTTATGTCTTCTTTTGAGAAATGTCTGTTCAGGTCCTTTGCCAATTTTTTAACTGAGTTATTTGGGTTTTTGCTGTTGAGTTGTTGAAGTTCCTTATATATTCTTGATATTAGCCTCTTGCCTGATGTGCAGTTTGCAAACACTTTCTCCCTTTCTGTAGGCTGTCTCTTCACTTTGTTGATAGTGTCCCTTGCTGTGCAGAAGCTTTTTGGTTTGATGTAGTCCCACTTGTGTATTTTTGCTTTAGTTGCCTGTGCAATTGTAGTCTCCCTCAAAAAAACACTGCCCACTCCTATTTCATGTAGCGTTTCCCGTATGCTTTCTTCTAGCGATTTCATAGTTTCAGGTCTTAAATATAGGTCTTTAATCCATTTTGAGTTGATTTTTGTGTATGGTGAGAAATAAGAGTTTTAATCTTCCACACATAGTTATACAGTTTTCCCAGCACCACTTACTGAAGAGGCTGTCCTTTCTCCACTGTATATTCTTGGCACCTTTGTTGAAAATTGGCTGTAAGTGAGTTTATTTCTGGACTCTCTAAACTGGGAACCAACCATTCTGTCATCTTGATGACATCTCCCAAATTTTAAATTTCTGAATTTTGCTTTTACTCTAAGGAATTTTTCTTCTCTGCTTGTTCTATTTGGCTTCCTGGTAATAGCCTGGAAGTCTGGCAGTGAAATTAAGCCATGTGACTTCTATTAAAATTTAGTTACTGAATTATGAGATAAGAGAAAAAAGTCAAACATTTGCTCATGTTTCCAGTGGCACATTCTGCCTTTAATTGCTCTGTCTGACCTTTTCTTGACTATTGACTTTCAAAATCGTACAGTATACTTCTTTATAAATTCAACTTAAATATAATGTAGTTACCACATTTAAAGATATATTTATAAAGAACTGAATACAAGTTTTAAAGTTCAGTGTACTGTGGAGAAAGTTATTGTGTTTTGACCAGAAACTATGAAACAATTTTACTATTCAGATTCAGAGTGTAGGTGATTCACTGAGAAAGCTAAAACACTAGCACACTTTCTATAGATAATTAAGTGCCACAACACAAAATTATGTGTAGTTTGGACATAATGTCTAATACTCAATTTCAATGTATATTATCTCCAAAATCCCATGCCTCTTATCCTAGTTGTTAGGAATTGATAATGTATGTAGGCATCTTTAAATGGACTTTATTTTACAAATTCTGTATTATAAATCACCATTGAGGATTTTTCATATCAGAGCATCTAAGTGGTTGATCATAAATATTCTCGGTCTCCAGTCCATACATCAGACAAGAGTCACATGACAGGGATTCCTTAAGAAAGCATATTCCTCCATCTGTTGTCATACTGGTGGACGATCAAATTAAAACAGAAAGATGGTTATCTATTCTTTACACTTATTTGTGAGAAAGAAAAAACAATTATTAGAGTGTTTTGAACTAATAACCATCACAGTTTGGATAATTTTTTACACCAAACAATGTACTTTCTTGAAAATTAAATACCGTGCCCTCATTATAGTTCTCACTAAACAAAAGAAAATAACACTTTTTTTGTATCATCTGAATAATCTTTTTTTAATAATAAAATGGCTTCTTCTTCATAATGAGCATCATTTTGTTCTACCCTCTCATTTTCTAGCAGCCTTTTCCCACATGGCTTCCATTCAAGGTTCCTCTATATTATCAGCATCATCCGAATCCAAATGATTCCTAGAGCATCTTCCCTTTGAACAAGTCTCCAACCACACACTGACAAGTTACTTAACATCATATTACCTCAAGTACTTGAAAATCGTGCTCAAGCCTCATAACCCCTCTTTGTTTTGTTTGTGGGGTTGGGAAGTGCACTGTAGAAGGAAAAGTGATGTTAGTCTTAGAGATTTTATATTTCACAAAGCTGAAAAACACATATTTGCTGTGCGTGTTAGAGTCAAAAATCCATATAGATTAAATCTTGAGTTATATTCAGTGTGGAGTTCACATAAATGCAAGTAGCAGTGTCATCAATTTATGTGTCCGGGAAACTGGAAAAAACTGTTTTACAGGTGAAGCACAATTATACTCTTTATACCATGCTCAAAGCTATTTACTTTAAATATTTTGTATAAGTACAATATTCTTAAATATTTGAATAGAAAATGTTTCTTGCTGGTGAATGAAATAAGTGTGTTGTTTTAGAAGGATACTGCCTTAGTACTATTCAAGTGTCAGGAAATGAGGACACTTCAGACACACTATGAATGTTTTCGCCCATGTACACAATCACTGATTTGACTGGCCATAGATCTTTTATTTATGTTTGCTCATTTCACGGTATTTTGATCTTTAGTTTTTAGGTTTTTCTCGATGCAACCCTACAAAATTGAGGCTGGTTTGAAGGAATTAATCATTTCCAGTTATGCTTTGGCCCCTTAGTAACGAGCCCATTACCTATCAACCAATGAGTATTCAATAAATACCTGGTGACTCCATGAATGAAACAAAACTTAAATTCTTTTTAGATGAATTTTTCTAAAACAACAGTTAAGGTCTCCAAATTTTAAAAAATCCCTTTTGAATTTTTTCATAAAGTATGTCACGTAAAATATATGCATGATGTGTGAGTTCCACTTATTTATTTTAAGCCTCAGAGTTTTGAAAAGCCTGCTTCTAGAATTCCATAAAAGCCGTTCTTCAGAGTTCTTTTGGCACACATCCTCAGTCTCTGCATTTGGATGTGGTCATAAAATTTCTTCACACACCCTCAAAACAGCAGGGCCATCAGCTAATTGCTGTCTCAATCAGCCACCTGTGCCTCCGATGCTGCGCCGGCACACATGAACAGACGCTGCCAAATAAAACATGACATTGCCAAGAGAGCCACAACAGACACATGGGGGCATCTCCCCAAACCCAGATCATGTGGAATATCAGGGTGTGGTATACAAACATGAAACAGTGACAATAAAACAACATTAGCTGCAAAATCTAAATGCACTGCATTGTGTGCCAGGTAGCCACACATTCTAACAGAAAATAAGTACTATTGCTAAATAAATATCAAGCCACAAGGAGGTAAAGTTAGCAGATTGAAACTCAAATTACAATTTTTAAACAAAATTTTCTTGGAGATATTTAATTTATTTAAAGAATGGATGACTGAGTTTAAAAATGCATAGTATGTGAAAAAAAAATTGAGTACTGTCACATGAGCACTTAATATAGATCCAGAATATAGAATAAAATGCTATCTATTCCAAGGTAATATCTCTTCTAATCCTTTCTGTAACTAACAAGTCTGCTACCTTGTATAAAGATTGTACAGACAACATTAGAATAATGTATTCAGCTGGCAAAGAACACTACTTTGGAACCAACCTTAATCCATCACTCAAAATCTTGTCTTTATCCTAAAGACAGAATGGTTTAAGTGGCTAATTGTCCACATGTAGAATATCTCCTTTTCCCTCTCACCAACTCAGACTTTCATCTTTCAAAAGAATGCTCCACTGAGTAAATTATGTTAAATGTGGTGTATTGACTATGTTTTAGGTGTTACTTATGGTTTTGTAAAAGGTAATTTTCACTCTTTACTATTTTTATCTATATGCTGAACTTAAAATTTAAGGTCCATCTTTAAGATGGAAAACAATTGAGTATATAATGGTAAATCATTTCATCACCAGTGAAAGTCATGAAAATCAAAAGTCAATCATTTTTAATTGCTTAACTAAATTTATTTTATTTAAAAATGTGTCCAACTACAATTTGTACATGGAAGTAAAATGGATGATCAATAATGACCTTATTTAATTTTGACAAGCACACGTTGGAACTTCTATTTCTTTCCTCTGGAATTGCAGAATTATAGCTCTTTTATATAGAATTTATATAGAATTTAATCGTGTATAAAATATAAATCATCCCTTATAATTTAGATATTTTTAAATTGGTTTTATGTGTTAATGGGAGTAAAAATACCTATCTACACCACAGTGTGCTGTGAGACAAAAGAAAAAAAAAGTTACAACAACTAGCTGTATGTGTTCAAAAAGTTTGATTTCCCACTCCTTCACTTTTTTTAGGTGAGAGATGAATATTAAGGGCCTGTGAAGAATAATTCATTCTAGAATAACATAATATAAAAAAAGAAACATAAAGTAGCTTTTCTAATATTTAGTAGTATTAATAGTGTTTATTTTTTTTACCAGTTACTGTTTCAAATGTTTTACATTAAATCACCTTTTTAAACCTCAAAGCAGCTATATAAAATAGGTGTTAATACTGCCTGCATTTTACAAAGCAGACAAAGAGGTACAAGGAAGAGAAAAAAAAAATGCCTAAGGTTACAGAGTTGGGTAGCAGCAGAGAGTGGATTCCAAAGCTGCAGTGTGGATGCCCATGCCCCTAGCTGTGAGGGTACACTGCCCTGCAATCCAAGATAAGAAAAATAATCTCTATTTCAAAATTTTGGAAAAAATTACGAACATCAGAATCAATGTTTGCTTTCCTACCGTTTACCATTATGATCCCTTTTATACTGATCCATGTAACATTACTGTACAGTTCATGCCATAGATTCTGAAAGATCAAAGCATTTCAGAAATTCTGAAGCTCTGTAGAAATGTAATCCCCTCTGAAAAGGATGGCCGTAACTAGCCCCCAAACTCAAGCAATCCTGCTGTTAAAAAATGAGAAATGATTACCTTGGACGTGGCGGGGAATGCCTTTAGCTCAAAGTCTAGGCTTTTAATGTATATACAAAGTATAGATTAAACCTCCAACTAACATTTTATCCAGGAGAAGCCTTGCTCATGCCTCCAGCTTTTCCACTTAGGCAAGATGGAGAGCTAAGTGAATACAGCTGGAAATTAAACCATTTGTTCCAGATGGTGCAAATATTTCAAACCTGGTGCTCCGAAGGCTATGGCAGCACACAGAATTTTATTCTAGTAGAAGCAGGAATGTGTTTGCAAGTGGGACGTTTACATCTCTGGTACAGGAACAAAAAGCATGTAAATCAAAGGAAATATCTGTGCTCAGAAAGCAGAGTGCAGAAATGGGGTAATTATCTCCATAATCAAGCTTTAAAAATATGCCTTTGACTCAAAATATGGTTATTTTGAACTTTTTTTGTGCTTTAATAATCTGTTTGCTTTACTTATTGATTTCAGTTCTCCTATTTAGAAAACACTTTGAGAAATTATTTGCTTACTTGATTAATGTGTGTGTGTGTGTGTTTGATTTGATGTGTGTGCAATTTGATGTGCCCCCATATTATGTTCTGTGTGAAGTGTAAGAATTAGGAAGAGCTCTGTGCCCTGGCCACAAGGCTGTAAATCAGTGGAGACATGGCCACACACCTGCAGTGACATGACCATGCTGCCCCACACTGTGGTTTTGCTATGGCTGCCACTGACAGTGATGTCATTTCCTCTGTGGTCATGAACACATGATGATCATTATTGCTGAAATCCCACCAGCATCCTACCTGTATCCACAGGCTTCTCTCACATCCTCCCAGGCCCTGTGCTCTGTGAGGCAGTTGTATCCCCAGGCCGGATTCTGAATCACTCTCCCCCTTCAGCTCCCTTTGGAGGTGACACAGGACTGGACAGGGTCACCTCCCTCTTTTGCACACCCCCAAACTCTCAGTGCCTGTTGCTGCTCTGCATGCAGAGCCAGGAGGCCTCTGAGGGAGTGCAAGCCCTCTCCAAACCCACCTGCAGGAGGGTGAGGGCGAGGACACAGCCTGTCCCCTTGAAAGCATGTCCTGTAGGCAGAAGCATGGGGTGGTATTCATAGTTCTGAGTCCTGCCTTCCTCACTGACCAGCCATTGTAAAGCTGGCAAAAAACTGCGGCTCTCTAAGGTCACTGTTTGTTTTATTTTCCATTTAAAAATGAAAATAAAATCAACACCTTATTTACAACATGGTTTTGATCATGTCATTACATGGAATAATACTGAGGGAGTCATTGATAACCTGTAGCCATAGTATCAATGCTGGGCACCCACACACACACATGCGTTTTATTCCTGGGATCCATTCGTGCATAGACTCCAGGGCCGTGGTTATTGTTGCTGAAAAGGAACCAATCTGAAAGAAGACACAAAAGAGAACTGCTGTGTGATAAGTGCTTCTCCTATGTTGAAATGTGAGGAATTGAGTGTGGACGTTAATTCCAGGTTTGTGAACACATAGCTAAGTGATTACCACATGTTAATTCTGGTTCATATAGATTGTCATGCCAGGAAAACCTCATGTGTTAATTCTCTGAGTCTTTATAGCTCTGAGGAGTGAATAGGTACTGTGTATCTCTATTTCAGCTAGAAAAGGAGGCAGATATTCATTCATTCATTCTTCCGTTAATTAATCCGTTCAATTTATGTGATCAAAAAATGCTTCTTGAGTGTCAACTGAATGCCAGACACAATTCTAGGTCCATGGATACAGGAGGGAACAAAACAAGGCCTTGCCTCATGAGAGGGTATGACTACAGACAAAATGATCAAGTAAATATGCATGAGGATATGTGGTGATAAACACACTGGACAACCGATTTGTTTTCCAGACCATTTGCTCATGGCTGGCCAACATTGCCACTACCAGTCCTAGGCGGCCTCTAGCGGCGTGCCTCAGGGCTAATTCACTGTTCTCTGCAGATCAGTGGAGAGAGTGTTAATATGTTGATAAGATAACAAGAATGGAAAAATTCTCAGCAATAAATAAAAAGTGTTACTAACAAGGGACTTATAGGAATAGAAGTGTAAACGGAAGCCTGATGTTAGATGATAAGATAACAAGAATGGAAAAATTCTCAGCAATAAATAAAAAGTGTTACTAACAAGGGACGTTATAGGAATAGAAGTGTAAACGGAAGCCTGATGTTAGATTAAAAGCAAAGCAGCACACACAATAAATGCGTGAAGGAGTGTGGGCGAAAGGTAGATGACATGGAAGAAACTCAGCTCATTGTGACTGCATTGCTCATCCCTGCAAGGACACCGTCACCTGGCCCTGTTGTGTTCCATCAGTCTATTGTTCAAGGCACAGGAGAGATTCATACTCGACTCTAGAGGATTAGAGCACATCGGGATTACTTAACTTCTAAACACGGTGTCTTAAGGGAATGTCAGCAAACCCCTGATGGTGGCTGAGAAGGGACAGGAGGATGAAAAGGCACGTTACATGCAGGCGACTCAATGGATGCAGTGAAGATGCCACGGTGGCATGAGCCCTCTGGGTATGCTGTAGAGGAACATTGTTTCACCAGGGAGGACGTGGAGAGGAAGAGAAGTTCTCAGACACCTCATGAGGGTGAGAGCCCCATGTCTTCTCCCTCCCTCCTTGGGGGGGGATATCACATAGACAGTAATGCTTTTCCAGTCCTTCCTCTTCTTCTCAAACGTGAGGATGAGTTCCCAACCCTCCTTTCATTTCCCTTTCCATCAGTCACCACTGCATTTGGCTTCAAATAACAGAGTAGCCCAAAGTAGCAATGATTTTGAAAATCCCTCATGAGAAGAGGGAGCCCATCGGCTGGCAATCTAGACACATCATGGCCTCTTCACAAAGCCCTGAAGACTTTTCACTTTCTGCTCTGCCATCCCCATGGTGTGGTATCCATCCTCACAGTGCAACATGGCTGCTCACCTTCAGTCATCACGTAAGCATTCCAGGCAATGGGATGGAGAAGGCAGGAGAAGGTTGATCCCCCTCCCTTCAAAGAGTCTTCCTGAATTCCCACACATTAAGGGAATGTCAGCAAACCCCTGATGGTGGCTGAGAAGGGACAGGAGGATGAAAAGGCACATTACATGCAGGCGACTCAATGGATGCAGTGAAGATGCCACGGTGGCATGAGCCCTCTGGGTATGCTGTAGAAGAACATTGTTTCACCAGGGAGGACATGGAGAGGAAGAGAAGTTCTCAGACACCTCATGAGGGTGAGAGCCCCATGTCTTCTCCCTCCCTCCTTGGGGGGTGGATATCACATAGACAGTAATGCTTTTCCAGTCCTTCCTCTTCTTCTCAAACGTGAGGATGAGTTCCCAACCCTCCTTTCATTTCCCTTTCCATCAGTCTCCACTGCATTTGGCTTCAAATAACAGAGTAGCCCAAAATAGCAATGATTTTGAAAATCCCTCATGAGAAGAGGGAGCCCATCGGCTGGCAATCTAGACACATCATGGCCTCTTCACAAAGCCCTGAAGACTTTCCACTTTCTGCTCTGCCATACCCATGGTGTGGTATCCATCCTCACAGTGCAACATGGCTGCTGACCTTCAGTCATCACGTAAGCATTCCAGGCAATATGGAGAAGGCAGGAGAAGGTTGATCCCCCTCCCTTCAAAGAGTCTTCCTGAATTCCCACACGTTCCTGCCTGCACCCTACTGGCCATGCCCAGATGGAAAGGAGAGGAGAGGAGACATTTAGTNTGTTCAAGGCACAGGAGAGATTCATACTCGACTCTAGAGGATTAGAGCACATCGGGATTACTTAACTTCTAAACACGGTGTCTTAAGGGAATGTCAGCAAACCCCTGATGGTGGCTGAGAAGGGACAGGAGGATGAAAAGGCACATTACATGCAGGCGACTCAATGGATGCAGTGAAGATGCCACGGTGGCATGAGCCCTCTGGGTATGCTGTAGAAGAACATTGTTTCACCAGGGAGGACATGGAGAGGAAGAGAAGTTCTCAGACACCTCATGAGGGTGAGAGCCCCATGTCTTCTCCCTCCCTCCTTGGGGGGTGGATATCACATAGACAGTAATGCTTTTCCAGTCCTTCCTCTTCTTCTCAAACGTGAGGATGAGTTCCCAACCCTCCTTTCATTTCCCTTTCCATCAGTCTCCACTGCATTTGGCTTCAAATAACAGAGTAGCCCAAAATAGCAATGATTTTGAAAATCCCTCATGAGAAGAGGGAGCCCATCGGCTGGCAATCTAGACACATCATGGCCTCTTCACAAAGCCCTGAAGACTTTTCACTTTCTGCTCTGCCATCCCCATGGTGTGGTATCCATCCTCACAGTGCAACATGGCTGCTCACCTTCAGTCATCACGTAAGCATTCCAGGCAATGGGATGGAGAAGGCAGGAGAAGGTTGATCCCCCTCCCTTCAAAGAGTCTTCCTGAATTCCCACACATTCCTGCCTGCACCCTACTGGCCATGCCCAGATGGAAAGGAGAGGAGAGGAGACATTTAGTCTTCTGGTTGGATACTTGGTGCCCAGAACAAATGTGGGGTTCTATGGAGAATCAGAATAGCTATTGTAGGAAACAGCTGTCAGCTGCCTCACCATGTTAACCACAATATTTCAGTTTCCTGCAGCAGAGTTACTTCATGGATCACATATTCTAAAACACATGATATTCACAATATTCCACGTTATTCTAACTACTCCAATCATTCTCAACCGTGGTTGGTCACCCTCCAACCTCACTAGCCTCAGCATTCCAAACCTGTAAATGAAGAAAATGTGATAACCGAACGTGCTTTTATTTGCCCCATCCCTCCAACTTCTCCTAAGTGTTCCCCAAACTTACCTGATTTCAACTCCAGCAACCCATCTTTCCTCTGGCCTCACCCAGGTGAAATCTAGGACGAAGCTTCCAAGCTGTCCCCTCTACCATAGGTCGATAACTGCCCAGAATATCCCAAGGACAAAAGGGGATTTCGCTCAATATAAAAGAGATCTGTTTTTAAAAATGCATTGGTTAGGAAATGGAAGAAGAGCCTCATGTACAGATGGAGGTAAATCGGCTGCTGCTGGAGGTGTTTAAGTGATGGTTAGAAAACTTCAGTGAGGAGAAGAAGTGTCAGCAGGAAACTGGCCTCCCAAGTCCCCTCTGGCCCTCAGGTTCTTGTTTCTCTCATCTCTAGCAGCAACGGGCACGTGATGGTATGGTTTTCAGATGCTGGAACAACAGCTTGGGGGTTGGTAATATTAGTGTAGGTAGAACAAAGGCCATGTAGGTAAGCCTGAGCTGAAAAATTCATGGAAAGCTTATTGCGGCACTTTTTAGATACTTGAACTTTCCAGGAAAATAATGTAATATTTCTGACTGTAAATACATGCCACGTGCGCAAATACATCAAATATTTCTACTAATGGCTTTGGGTCATTTCAGTCCATTCATATGGTTTGCCAGATTGTGACTCAATGTCTGTTAAGTGTTTGTTCTGATATACTTACTGGCCATGTGAATTTGGACAAGTCAGTCAATATCTGTGATCTCAGTTTCCTTGAGAATGAACCAGGGATAATGGCCTATCCTGCCACGGAGAGACCTTGAGGATCTGGAGTTTTTCCTGTAGCCACATTACCAAGCATAGGATCTCTCAGATATATGTAGTATATGATCACTATATGGGAGCTGTCAATATCTTCTGAAACAATCAATAGCACAGTTCCTGTGTGAGTATGATTATCTTTACATGCATTCTTATCTGCCCATGGCTGATAATTGTAGAAATGAGGGGATGTCTCAGAATATTCTGCTTTGATGGGGCCGGCCCGGTGGCGCACTGCTACAGTGCGCTGCTTGGGAAGCGTGGCGGCCCTCCCGCCGAGGGTTCGGATCCCACATACAGACCGGCTGCTCACTGGCTGAGCGAGGTGCGGGAGCAACACCGAGGGTTGCGATCCGTTGCCGGTCACGAAAAAAGACAAAAAAAAAAAGAATATTCTGCTTTGAATAATAACTCCTAATACGTTTAATAGAATGGTGCTTTTAATTTGAAATAATCTCCTTTGATTTATTTTATTTTCTAGTACATAAACTCATTTGCTTTCCAAATTTTAGATTCTCAGGTATGTCTTTGTAATTTCCATTAATTAGCAGAGCCCTGTGTATGTTTTGGGAGAGTGGTGGACAACACAGGAAGATTACTACCTTTCCTCCTTTCTGAATAAAAAATTATTCTTAATATCTTTCTTATTACATACAATTTCTAAGGACATCTGTTAACAGTTCTTATTGTTAAAAAATCTTTTTCAGTTAGTACACCTTCTTTATAATTCACTTTTTTCTTGACCAAATCCCAAATTTGTTAGATTATGATCTCTTTTTATGTGTATAATACTAATTTCCAACTATTAAGATCCTAGAAATGGTGAGGATTGACATTCAATAATTAACACTTTTTTTTTTAGTTTCTCCTGTAATGTGAAATATAAACATATTTAATGGTTTTTATTATGAAGGTAGAAATTTACTTTAAATAATATAGTAGCTCATTTTCTTTGATCCACTTCTTAACAGGTCATTGACAGCCTCAAGATATTTTTTCTCATTTGATTTCCCTCTAAAATGATTGTGTCTATTAAAGAGAAGTACTTCTCAGTATCTAACAGGTTCTCAGTTCCACAAATTTCCTCTTATTTAGCAAAAGATCAAATCTTTCTTATGTGATTTAAATTCAGCAGTGATTTTTACACCATTGTTTTCTTTGCTTACAGGTACCCTCAATGCTATAAAAAATAGATATAGGAAAGACATAAGTTAAAAAAATAAAAAGTATTATGCAGTTCTTCCCCACAAATAAACGATGAAAAGAGGAGTGTCTTTTTCTTTTCACAACTGCTGAGAGCTCTGGAATTGGACTCTCAAGTAATTGTTTGACTCCTACCAAGTCAATCCCCTTTACACTGATGCTTTACAGATCACTATTGAACTGTTCCTCGAACACCACAAATCTAAATTAACCTGCAATGCAACAGGGATTTCAGGAGTTATATCCTGAATCCAGAGGGGAATTTGAAAATATCTCTATTTCAGGAAGTCTTATCTTAATTATTATTCTTATCAAGGTATGTATAACATTGTCAAACAATGGATGATAAGCCTTAAACTTAAATACTAATTAGCTGATGTCTCTGTCATGTAGCTACTGCCACAAAATTTTAGACACCCACCTCATACCCCCACCCTTGGGACAGAGAGATTTAACTGGCATTTTGTGTTTCTGTGAATTCCACTAATTCCACTACCATAAATCTACCATAACATGATTACAGTTGCTCTTTTACAGTGAAATACTGCATTGCATAGGCTGGCTAAAACAACGGGTTGGAACAACAACAACAAAAAAACATAATTCAATTCATGTTCAGCTCATTGATGAAATACAAAATATGCACATAATCATGACCACCAAAATAAAATGAAACAAAACAAAGAAAAGAAGACAAAAACAGCAAACATAGATTTATTAACCTCCTTAGGGAAGGTAATGGTTTGTCACACAATGAATTGCATTAGTATAGGCAGTTATCCAATCACATTAGGGTAAGAAATAATGTGAAACAAGTCGTTTAGCCAAATTGACTAGTTAGATGAATAAGCTAATTATTTTCGGTATGTTTAGACAGACCCAATAGGTATTGTTAGGAATTCCTAACATTCTGTTCAGTCTGAAGAGACTGAATAAATTTTCCTCTCTTTCCTCCTGGTAGTGCATTGAAATCCAGGTAAAATATTAAAGTGAAAATTCTCTTTAATCCACGACCTAGCCACTATGATTCAAGTGAAATGACCTCTTAGCAGGTCTATTCTCTCCATTTAAAATAGAGGCAATGCAACTCCCATTCTGTCTCACATCTTTTGGCTAAATAGATCAGCAGACACAGGAGGACTTGATGGCAAAATCAAGAGAAATGGGAAAAGTGAGTGCTAATCAACATATTGAACAGTAATGATAGCACCATGAATCCCCTCTGCCATTTTGCTGACAAGGTTAATCAAATCACAAATATGTGGATTAAAAATAATTCATAGAAACACTTCAATTTTTAACTCAAGGTTAATAGAAGACACAAAGCCACATGTTCAAAAGATTTCAGCAATACATAACATTG
The DNA here is from genome assembly GCF_000696425.1 of Galeopterus variegatus. Taxonomy (NCBI): domain Eukaryota; kingdom Metazoa; phylum Chordata; class Mammalia; order Dermoptera; family Cynocephalidae; genus Galeopterus; species Galeopterus variegatus. The sequence continues at coordinate 10,279 of NW_007738281.1, read as the reverse complement.
GTTTAATTTCAATGCTTATGCCCTCTTCATTCAAATGAGTATTGAATTGGCATAATATGTTAAATTTGCTTAATTAAAAAAAATCTAATAATACTTTAAATGTATCCCTAGAGATAGACATACAAACAGTAGTTGCAGGAATTCTCAACTAGACAATGTATAGGTAATTACTGTTTAGTATTTATTTTAAATCTTTTGACTGAAAATGAAATAGCTTGAACTTTTATCAGATATTGATGGGTCTTGGATGTGACCGGTGCCATTTTACACACATTAAGCAGAAAATGGCCACCAGCCTTTCCCTTACAAGAAACCTCGTGGTTTCTGAGAAATAGAAACTCCTCTACTTCTGCATGGGAGCAACCTTCCACCTGATTGCATCAGCCAGCTTTATCTTCCACACCAGCACCAAACCCCTCCCTGATTACGTCAGCCTTCCTTACAGCCTATATAAGCTC
>NW_007738281.1:7478-9441 GCF_000696425.1 Galeopterus variegatus | reverse complement strand
CATTAAGCAGAAAATGGCCACCAGCCTTTCCCTTACAAGAAACCTCGTGGTTTCTGAGAAACAGAAACTCCTCTACTTCTGCATGGGAGCAACCTTCCACCTGATTGCATCAGCCAGCTTTATCTTCCACACCAGCACCAAACCCCTCCCTAATTACGTCAGCCTTCCTTACAGCCTATATAAGCTCTCCCACCCCGATGCCAGCTGCTGCTCTCCATTTTGAGTGCAGCCCGGCAGATTCTTTTCCTTTAATAAAGCTTGATTGATAACCAGTGTTTTGGCTCACTTTCTTTCAGTTATAAAATTAATTTAACATGTAAAACTAATATATGATCTATAAGTTCCTTCAACTTTTACAAACCAATAATCTACTTTTTGTCTTTATAGACTTGGGTTTTCCAGATGTTTTATATAAATGAAATGATACAATATGTGGCCCATAGTATCTGGCTTCTTTCATTTAGTATAATATTTCAGAAGTTCTTTTATACTTGAGCATACATCTGTACTTTGTTCTTTTTTGTTACTGAGCAGCATTCAATCATATGGTATATCATATTTTGTATCTATTCACCACTTGATGGATATTTGTTTACTTTTGGCTATTATGAATATGCTGCTCTGAACCTTTGGCTACAAGTCTGTGTGCAATGTGTATTTATATCTTCTGAGTAGATGCCTAAAATTGTAATTGCTGGATCATATAGTAACCACTATTTGAGAAACTACCATACTGTTTTCTGAAGAGCCTATATCAGTTTACATTCTTGTCTGTGATATATGAAGATTTCAGTTTCCATATAATCTTGTCAACACTTGTTATTATCAGTCTTTTTTATTACAACATTCCTGTAGTTATAAAATCGTATCTTGTTATTTTAGTTTGCGTTTTCCTAATGATTAATGCTGAATCTCTGTCCATGGTTTACTTGACATTCATATACATTCTTGGTGTAATATCTCTTTAAGTATTTCTGTCACTGGAGGAGAGGGTCTATGGAGGTCAGATAGCTGACCTCAACCCACCCCATCCTCTGGCAGGTTCTTGACTCTGCCACAGGAAGGAATTCAAGAGCANGGATCCTCCTTTTACAGCTGTCTATACATATTCCAGCTCTCCAGTGAATCTTCAACTGAGGGGGTGGTTCCCAGTTACACAACAGGTTACATAACATAACCTTGCACATGCCTAGTCACTCTCTTTGGAACAGGTTCACTGGTCAAATTCCACCAAATCACTTAAAATATGCTAGGTGCTCTCTAGCGCCTCCAGTGGAAGGTAATTCATAGAATAAATTCCTCTCTACTGAGCAGGCTCAGCCACTGGAATCACATATCTGTCTCCTGCAGTCTCAGTCTCCATGTGTTGCTGCTGAAAATAGGTGCAACAAGGGACAGTAGCTCAGGACTCAGAAAGGAGGCTTGAGTCCTAGGAGAGTGGTTTGAGACCCAGCGGAGCGGCCTGAAACCCAACTTCAGGGAAATGGAGCACCTCCTATCTCACTTTCACCATAATTGTAATGGAGATTTTTGTCTTCTTATGGATTTGTAAATTTTTTATATATATATTCAAGTCTTTTATCCGACAAATGATTTGTAAATATTTTCACAAAAGATGCACTTGGTTTTTCATTCCGTTGTTTCTTTTAGCGTAAAAATATTAATATTAATGAAGTCTAATCTATATATTTTTCTCTTATGGATCATGTATTTATTGTCATATTTGAGAACTCTTGTAATCTTTGTAATCTTGTAAACTACCATCACAAAGATTTTCTCTTATGTTTTATTCTACAAGTTTTATAGTTTTACGTGGTACATTTAGATCAATAACAAAATTTTAGTTAGTTTTTTTGTAACTTTTGAGGATCTAAGTTCAAATTTTGCATGTGGATATCTAATATTCCAGCAATACCTGTTGAAAATACTGTGTTTTATGAATTGAATTGCCTTGAAATTTTTG
>NW_007738281.1:5067-6471 GCF_000696425.1 Galeopterus variegatus | reverse complement strand
CCAGTGAACGCTGTGAGCGCACAGGTCATCCCTATATAGGATCCGAACCCGTGGCAGGAGCACTACTGCGCTCCCAGCACCGCACCCTCCCGAGTGCGCCACGGGCTCGGCCCCTTCATATCTATTCTTATGCCAGTAGCACATTGGTCTTGATTACTGTAGATTAAGAGTAAGTTTTGAAATTGGGAAGTATTAGTCCTCTACTTTGTTTTTCATTTTAAAATTATTTTGTATATTCTGTGTACTTGCCATTTCCATATAGATTTTAGGATCAGCTTGTTAATTTTTGCCAAAGACTGCCCATTGAAATTTTGATTGGAACTGCATTAGATCTGTAGATCAGTTTGGGCAGTATTGCCATCTTAATAATATTGAATCTTCCAATTCATATACACGAGATATCTCTCCATTAATTTATCTTAACAGCGTTTTGTACTATTCTGCCTACAAGTTTTGTGCTTTTTAATTAAATTGATTAATAAGTATTTTGTTATTTTTCATGCTATTGTGAATGGAATTATTTCCTTAATTTCATTTTTGGATTTTTCCAAAATGATTATACACTTGGGGTTATACAAAAAAATGAAGTAGAACTATTTTTATTTATATGTGAATGACATGATTCTATATGTTGGAAATCCTAAAGACTATACAAAAAGTTACTAGACCTAATAAACAAATTCAGCAAATTAGTGTAAATAAGATCTATCTATCTCTATAAACAGATATATAAACAAAACTCTATATATTTTAAATGTATATGTGTATATATATATTTTAAATAAATATACATATGCATATATGTATATTTTTGTATGTATATATAAAAACAGCTTTAGTTTTTTTCTCTAGTTCCCTTTCTTCCAGGTGTCTTTGGTGCAGTGTAGCACAGCAACAAAGAATAAGTTAGGAATTGTCTGCTACTCTACTTTGCAGAGATGTTTGTGAATGTGAAGTGTCTGTATTTTTTCTTTCTTTCAATACTTGATAGACTTCATCAGTGAAGCCATCTGAGCTCGGGATTTTCTTTGTGGGAAAATTTTAATTAGTAATTTAAATTTGTTACTTGTTATAAGTGTATGAAAATTTTATATTTCTTTTTGAGACATTTTTGACAAATTGTGTTTCTAGAAATATGTCTTTCTCATCTAAGTTGTCTAATTTGTTGGCATAAAGTTGTTTATATTATTTCCTTATAATCCTTTCTAATTTCTGGAGAGTTGGTGGTGGTGCCCTCTCATTCATCACTGATTTTGATCATTTGTATTTTTTTTATATGTTTCTGTTGGTCATTCTAACTAAAGTTTTGTCAGTTTAGTTGATCTTTTCAAATATGCATCATCTGATCTCATTGAGCTTCTCTATTGTTTTCTATTTCATTGATTTCTACCCTAATCTTTAATA
>NW_007738281.1:4097-4836 GCF_000696425.1 Galeopterus variegatus | reverse complement strand
TGATCTCATTGAGCTTCTCTATTGTTTTCTATTTCATTGATTTCTACCCTAATCTTTAATACGTCTGCGCTGTCTGGTATGTTCAGTGGTTAGAGCTCAGCCTTGTAACAACAAGGTCAAGGGCTCAGATCCCCCTACTGGCCAGTCACCTATATATATATATATTCTTATTCTTATTCTTGCTTTGAGTTTAGTTCACTCTTCTATTGTTTTCTTAAGTTGTATGTTTAAGTTACTGATTTTTGGTCCTTCTTATTTTCTAATATAGACAATCAAAACAATAAAATTTCCTCTAAGTGCTGCCTTACCTTTACATCATAAATTTTTGTGTACTATCTTTTCATTTGCATTCAGTGCAAAATATTTTCGAATTTCCCTTGCATTTCTTCTTTTATGGGTAATTTGGAAGTGTCCTGTTAGTTTCTAAATATTTATAAATTTTCTAAATTTTGCCATGATTTTTTTTTCTTTTTGTTTATAATTTATATTTGTTGTCAGAGAATACACTTGGGTTTATTCCAATCATTTTAAATATACTGAGATTTGATTTAGGTCTTAGCATATAATCTTATCTGGAGAAGTTTTGCTTTATGCATGTTTGGTATTTGTTGATATATGTATACACATACATGTAAAATATTTTATATATGGGAACTCTATGTAACTTTTAATCAATTTTGTTCTGAATCTAAGTTGGCTCTAAAAAAATAACATCATCAAAAAAGAGAGCAACAATAAA
>NW_007738281.1:0-2984 GCF_000696425.1 Galeopterus variegatus | reverse complement strand
AGCATAATCATTTTAACTCCCTTGTAGTTTTTCAAAACTATACTATTTATTTTATTTTTTTAATTAAAATATAGCTGATTGTACATATTTGGGGGTAAAGAGTTGAATATCAATACGTGTGTGTAGTATGTGATGCTCAATACTATTTGCTTTATGTTCTTAGTGGTTATTCTAGGGATTAAAACATGCATTTTAATTTATCAAAGTATACTTCAGATTATTACTAATTAATTTCTAGTAAATCATTGGAAGTTCTCTTCAATGAATCTCCTTCCCCTTCCCTCTCTTTGTGCTACTTTTGTCATATTTATTACATATTCACATAAGTAGAAAAATATATATGAAAATAGAGCTTTATATTTATTATTTTATCTAATTCTTCTAACCAGTAAAGAAAGTAAAAGGAAATGTGTTTATATATTGAAAAATATATATATAATTGTCTTTATTGGCGCTCTCTTTTTTTCTTTTAATAGGCTTTATTTTGTAGAGCAGATTTTGGTTCTGAAGAAAATTGATTAGAAGATGCAGAGAGTTCCCATACACTCCCTGTCCCCACACAAGCACAGCCTACTCCCCTATCAACATCCCCCACCAGAGTGCTACATTTGTTACAAGGGAAAACTAACATTGACACGTTACTATCACCCAGAATCCACAGTTTACCTTTGGGTTCACTCATGCTGTTGTACATTCCACTGGTTTTGACAAAGTTATAATGACATGTATCCATTAGTATAGTTCCATTAAAATAGATTCACTGCCCTAAAAATCCTCTCTGCTCTGCCTGTTTATCCCTTCCTCCCCGTAACTCCAGGCAACCACCCATCTCTTTACTGCCCATAGTTTTGCCTTTTCCAAAATTTCATATAGTTGGAATCATATAGTATGGAGCCCTTCAAATTGGCTTCTTTTACTTAGTCATGTGCATTTCAGTTTCCTCCATACCTTTTCATAGTTTGATAGCTCTTTTTTATTTTTTATTTTTGGCACTGAATAATATTTCATTGTCTGGATGTACCATGGTTCATTTATCCATTTACCTAATGAAGGAAATCTTAGTTTTTTTCTAAGTTTTGGCAATTATACATAAAGCTTCTGTAAAAATCCATGTTTTGGTTTCTGTATAAATGTAACTTTTCAACTCATTTGGTAAATAACAGGAAGCACAATTGCTGGATTATATAACAGTAAGTTTAGTTTTATAAGAATATGCCAGACTGTCTTCAATAATGGCTATACTATTTTGCCTTTCCACTGGCAATGAATGATGCACCACATCTTTGTCAGCATTTTGTGTTGTCAGTGTTTTGGATTTTGGCCATTTTAATAGGTGTATATTGGTAGCTCATTGTTTCAATTTGCAATTTGCTAAAGATACATGATGTTGAAATCTTTTCATATGTGTATTTGCCATCTGTGTATCTTCTCTGGTGACGTGCCTGTTCAGGTATTAGGCCCATTTTTAAAAGAAGGTTGTTCATTTTCTCACTGTTTAGTTATTAGTGTTCTTTGTATGTATTGGATTTCTCTATCAGATATGCATTTTGCAAATATTTTCTCCAAGTCTGTGCCTCCTCTTCTCATTCTCTTGATTGTCTTACACAGTGCAAAAGTTTTTAATTTTAATTAAGTCCAGCTTGTCATTTATTTCATGTATTGTGCCTTGGATATAGCATTTAAAAATTCATCTCCATACTCAAGGTCATCTAGATTTTCCCCTCTGTTACTTTATAGGAGTTTTATACTTTTGCATTTTACATTTAGGTCTATGATTAATTTTCAGTGAATTTTTGTGAAGGGTGTAAGCTCTGTGTGTAGATTTATTTTTCTGAATATGGATGTCCAATGGTTCTGGCACCATTTGTTGAAAAAACTATCTTTTCTCTATGGTACTGCCTTTGCTTCTTTTGTAAGCATCAGTTGACTATACTTGTGTGGGTCTGTTTCTGAGCTCTTTGCTCTGTTCATTGACTTATTTATCTGTTCTTTCACCAATACCACACTGTCTTGGTTACTATAACTTTATAGGAAGTCTTGAAGTTGGGTAGCATCAGTCCTGCTTTGTTCCTCTCCTTCAATATTGTGTGAGTTTTTCTGGATTTTTGCCTCTGCATATAAACTTTAGAAACTTTTGGTCAATATTCACCCAATAACTTTGGATTTTGAATGAGCATATGTTGGATCTGTAGATAAAATTAGGAAGAACTTACATCTTGACAGTATTGACTCTCCTGTCTGCTGTGGTTGGAATGTGTTACCCCCAAAATCTCAATGCAACAGTGATGGGAAGAGAGGCCTGATGAGAAGTGCTTAGGCCATGAGGGCTCTGTCCTCATGAAAGGATTAATAATACTGCTGTTATAGAAGTGGGTTCCTTATAAAAAAATATAATTCTCTTGCTCCCTCCTGGCTTCCACCATGTGATGCCACAGCAAAAGGCCCTCAACAGATGTCGGCACTTTGATATCAGACTTCTCAGACTTCAGAGCTGCGAGCCAATACATTTGTTTATTATAAATTGCACAGTCTCAGGTATTCTATTATAGCAGCACAAAACAAACTTAAGACATTACCTAAGAATATGTAATCTCTCTCCATTTATTTACTTATTTTTCCAGAGTTTTATAGTTTTCCTCATGTATTTTTTATAGACATTTTGTTAGATTTACATGAAGTATTTCATTTTCTGGGAGACATATAAATAGTGTTGTACTTTTAATTTCAAGTTCCATTTGTTCATACAGGTATACAGGAAAGCAATTGGTTTTTGTACATTAACGTTTATCCTGAAACCTTGCTATAATCACTTATTAGTTTCCAGTGTGTTTTTTTTTTGTTTTGTTTTATAGATTCCTTAGGATTTTCTACATAGACAAATATGTCACCTGTGATCAAAGACAGTTTTACTTCCATTGATCGGTGGAATAGAATAGAATACCCTGAAATCAACCCACGCACTTACTGCCATTTGATCTTCGACA
>NW_007738280.1:62016-62929 GCF_000696425.1 Galeopterus variegatus | reverse complement strand
TGTTTACATGTAATTACAATTGCATGCATAGTGGCAAAATGACTTTCATTTTCTATTAAGACATGTGTTCGATCTCTTCTTTGTACTGAGCACCTGTGAACACAACATCTATTTTGTTAAAAACAAACATACAGTAGTGACCAAAGCAGTCTGCCCTCATAGAGCTTATAACCTAACTAGAAAAGTGAGATGTAAAACAAACAAAATATTATGTTAATTAAATAATATCAGAGTGCAAATGTTGTGAAGGAGATACATGGTGTGCTACTGGAGAGTAAACAGGAGGTCTCGCCTTGGTTGGAGTTTAGAGATGCTTCCCTAAGAATGTTATAGTAGGTTGAGTCCTCAAAGAGAAGTTAAAAATAGATAAGGGAAGGGAGACATGTAAGGAAAAAGGAAGAGCACATGCAGAGAGCACAACGATAGAAAGAAGACAGGGAGATGAAGTGGGTAATCAAACGAAGGAGAAGCCATTTCAAGAACGTTCCCATCTCCCCGTTAGTCCTTCCTAAACTGCATGGAGGAGTGGAAAGTGCAGTTTTTTGTTTTGTTTTGTCCTGTTCTGTTTTTTAAACCTGATCACTGATTGGTTTTATCTTGATAAGATTTTCATTGAGCCCAGCCCTCTGTAGGTAGAAGAGATTGACTTTCCAAATCATTGCCATAATTAAGCACGCTACTAAAACATGCTGCAACCTATTCCCACACAGCTTTCTTTGACTAAGATGACTGTTGATTTAAACTTTAAAAATTTTTCCTCTTGTCCGCTATTTTCAGGATTAAAAGCCAAAATTATTTTTTAAAAGAAAAGACTTGTAAAAACAGGTTAAAAATCAAAAATCCAGAGAAAATATATGTACACCATAGTAGTACAAAGGTATATCACTCCAAGAACCTGGGGATGTTGGGGATT
>NW_007738280.1:54765-61666 GCF_000696425.1 Galeopterus variegatus | reverse complement strand
GAGCCCAGCCCTCTGTAGGTAGAAGAGATTGACTTTCCAAATCATTGCCATAATTAAGCACCCTACTAAAACATGCTGCAACCTATTCCCACACAGCTTTCTTTGACTAAGATGGCTGTTGATTTAAACTTTAAAAATTTTTCCTCTTGTCAGCTATTTTCCAATCGCGTATACTCAGGATTAAAAGCCAAAATTATTTTTTAAAAGAAAAGACTTGTAAAAACAGGTTAAAAATCAAAAATCCAGAGAAAAAATATGTACACCATAGTAGTACAAAGGTATATCACTCCAAGAACCTGGGGATGTTGGGGATTTAAATTTCCTTATGAAACCACCTTACAAATGAACCAAATCTTGGACACACTTATTTAATATGCTGAAACAAATTTACACATAATTCTTATCATATATGAACTCAACCAGTGATATCCTGACAAGTTACAGATTAGTAGGCAGTTGAATTAGTTCTTGGGTCTTCAGCATAAAAGCATTTTCCCTGAATTTTATTGTCCCGTTGCAAATAATCTAGTTAAGAATACAGTCCCAAGAGTTCAAACCCTACTCTGGTTGTTCTCAAAGTGTGGTCCCCAAATCATTAGCATCAGAATCATCTGGCAAATTGTTAGCAATACAGATTCTTACATATCCTGAGCTCTGGGGGTTAGGCTCAACGATCTATGTACTGAGAAATATTTTTTTTAATTCCAGAAAGCTATATAATAATTTTCAAATTATTAACCCAAAGTGACTAGATTTATAATAAATTATTGACATAACTTCAATCACAGTCACCTATTTAGGAACACTCTGTACAATGACTGAGTAGCTTTCTCTCCACGCAGTATTTGATATTCAGACTCCGTCAGGTTATGAAACAGTGTAATCCTCTTCTCCACTACACAATATTTCTAAACTCTTTTATTCCTTGGACAGGTTATTTCTAACTGAAATTCATCTCTACTAAAATTAACTCATCCAATTTTTCAAATATTTTTGAGAGTCTATATTCTAGTCTGATAATCAATGATAAATGCAACAAAATTCCAAATTCTTGAGTATTATATTCTAAATAATTCACAAAATATGCTAAGATCTATACAAAAGCAATACCTAGCTTTTAAAAGAATTTCTATTTACAAAGGATGAAATTGGGTCAACAAAAATATAATGAAATTAGAAACCTGTGTGTGTAGATACACATACCTTTTTCATTTAGAAAAATAATTTTTAGTTATATGATGGCACAGAAATGCTGTATCTCTTATCTGTGGTAGAGGTGAAATATTATATTCTGTGAGAGTTAGAAATGAATTAGCAGGAGAGATTCCTAAAGAAGCATGTTCATTTGACATCATAACATTAAATAGAAAGAGGGGACCTATTAAGTGGCTTTAAGAAATTTTTGTTAATGGAAGCTTATTTTCTAAAGACTTTATCTAAAGTGGAGTTAAGCAAATGATCAAGGAGTATAGCTCTTTTTATCCATAGCAGCAAACAGCTATGTGGTTATAAGTAATTACATGACAGCAGTGGCAGGAGCTCATTATAGCTACATTGCTTCCAGGAACTTCAATTATTACTGTCACTGTACTTTGTATTCAAAAGGACATTTTGATTCATGTTGCTCTAAAAGTTTTTTTTTTCCAACTATGGAAATGGGTTTAGTGAATAATTCCATTTTGTTTTCAATGAGAGGCATTAGCTTTGAAATGTACAGATAAATGCTGTGAAATGTCAATATGATTAAACATATGGGGGACAAAAATTGCTTTATCGAAATTATGTTTTCTAAGATTATATTCAACCCCCCCCCATACACAATGTATTGAGTGGTCATTATGTACAAGGCAAGTTTATTATTTGTAGGCATTATAGAAAAATAGAAACATAATGGTATATTATCCCTGTCCTAAAAGAATTTCTATCCATAAAAGAGAGATGAGGAATGTACCAAAATACTTGTAATATGAGGTAGAAACTGAAATTAAGAAGTGTGTTGGATAAAATATGTGAAATCCATTGTGACCTCACAAACCAACCACTCCCTAAAGTGATACCACAGCATAACTAGGGTATTGCAATTATATGTAGATGGGCAAAGCAAGAACATAAACTTTAATAGTATTGGCGAAGCCTCAAGGACAAAGAGGACAAATAAATTTCTAGTCTCTGATCCTGGTGAATATACAGCCATCCCTTCCTATCCATGGATTCCACATCCCCGGTTTCAACAACAGGGGATCAAAACTATTCAAAAGGATGGCTGAGTCTATACTGAATATGTACATACTTTTTTTTCTTGTCACTAGTCCATAAACAATACAGTAAAACAGCCATTTACATAGAATTTACGCTGTTTTAGGTATCATAAGCCATCTGTGATGATTTATTCAGGAAGATGTGTATAGGTTATATGCAAATACTAAGCCATTTTAAATGAGGAACTTGAGCATTGAGGAGTTTTGGTATTCACGGGATGTCCTGGAACCAATCCCCACAGATACCAAGGGATGACTGTAATGAGCCAGGTGAGACACCAAGAACTTTTCTTACTCTTTTGACAACTACCCAGGAGTGGGTGAAAAGCTAATGCTTTCTAGAGCAGTAGTTCTCAAACTTTAGTGTCCATCACAATCCCTGGAGGGCTTATTGAAACACAGATTCCTGGGCATGAGAATTTGCATTTCTAATATGGTCCGAGGGGATACTGATATTCCTGGTCCAGAGACCAAACTTAGAGAACCATTTTTGAAAGGGCTTATAGTAGAATTAGCCCTCTGAATCTTGCCACATCAAATTCAAATTAAAGAGAGAAAAGGAGAATATGTCCTTGTAAACTTCAGGCCCAGATACAATCTGCCAGCTGCATATTCTATATTTTGTTCTTATGCTTTGAAAAATGTCAAACATACTATTTTCATGTCCTTGACCCATACTGGAAGATTTTGCGTTGAAATGGAGTAAAGATGGTTTGTGTGTGTGTGTTTGGGTTAGGATTTTGGAGTTGGAAAAATAGAGCTTTGAATAGCCTTGACCTCTCCATAAAATGTGGAATGTGTATCCAATTATACACTATCAAGGCGAGAGCAGCCTGACCACTATGTGGGGAGACAAACAGATCTAAATTTAAATCTGATCTGTTCCACTTATTGGCTGGGTCACCTAGCACACATGAGTTTTTTACAGTTATAATTTTTACTTAATGTGCTGCATTGAATACTGTACCCCCAAATTCATGTCCCATCAGAACCTGTGAATGTAACATTTGGAAGTAGGGTCTTTACAGATGTAATCAGATAAAGATGAGGTTATACAGATTATGGTGGTGCCTAAATTCAGTAAAATTGGTGTCCTTACAAGAAGGGTAATATGAAGACAGAGAGACGCAGACACACAGTGAAGACATCCATGTGTCAATGGAGACAGAGATTGGAGTGATGCAGCTAAAAGTCAAAGAATGCCAGGGATTTCAGGCAACCACAAGAAATGAGGAAGAAGTAAGAAACAGATTCTTGGGCCCACCCTGTGGCTAACTCGGGAGAGTGCGGCACTGGTAGCGCCGAGGTTACGGGTTCAGATCCTATATAGGGATGGCCGGTGCACTCACTGGCTGAGCGTGGTGTGGACCACACCAAACTAAGAATTACAATCCCCTTACCAGTCAAAAAAAAAAAAAAAAGAAACTGATTCACCCACAGAGCTGCCAGAAGGAACCAACCCTGTTGAGCGTGGTGTGGACCACACCAAACTAAGAATTACAATCCCCTTACCAGTCAAAAAAAAAAGAAACTGATTCACCCACAGAGCTGCCAGAAGGAACCAACCCTGTTAGACACCTTGATTTCTATGTAGAGTAACTTTATTTTCTGGGCCCATTTAAAATGATTCCATACAAACTCATAATTCTAGCAAAATTAATTAGCTCATTCCCCTATACAAAATGTCATTCTCTAGCAATTTACACCTTGCCATTCAAAGCCCATGTGAAAATTAAATTTTGAAAAGAAAATGTCAGCAGGGTAAACACAATAAGCCATTTTCCAGTACCTTAAAAAAGGTTTTCCTTACTTTATAGCTTCTTACAACATGGCTTAAATAAATTACCTTTTTTCTCTTTTTTTATTTAAGCATAAGAAATTATACGTATTTTGGGGGTACAAAGTTGACTTTCAATAGTTGTGTACAATATGTGATGGCCAAATCCAAATAAATTTTTTGCTCCAATTTACCTTTGTATTTTATTATTTCCAACAAGAGTGTTTGAGTGAGTAGGAGAGTGAGAGAGAGATTCTGTGCCTTCAAAATGCACCCAACAAAATGCTGCCAGCTAATACTTGCTTAATTACGTGCACAATATATTCCTAATAACTTCTTATCCTTTACCCAGAATTTACTCTGTAAATATTTACTTTCTAACCCAACATATGGGTAGTTTGTTCTAAAAGAAAACAAGAAGATTTTACTGGAAAAAGATTAGTTGTGTTTATGAAGACTCAAAAAGCTATTTTAATGTGAATAATGATTCCCATACACTGAGTTTAAAGATACCCTCAAGGTTGCAGTATTACATTCCCCTAAAAATTATCGGGTTTATCATTAAAGCCAAGAAAGTCTAAATAGGAAAGTTGCCCTTATTGCAAAGGGTCACAAGCATTTCAGGAAGGAGACAATCTAGTGAGCGCAAACATTCACAAAAGGAACTGGGCGCCAGAAACATTCAAAATACAGTGTCAGAGAAAACATGAAGATTATGGACAACCAAAATCAATCTTTACAAGCAGCAAAAAAGTCCTTCTAAAAGGACCTGTATTCTGTGTGACCATAATTGTAGGCCTGAATAGAATGTCCTTTCAATTTTGATGCAGCAATCATTCACTGAAGCATGTATTGATTCAAAAAGCCTCATGAGAATTCTGATTATCCTAACATTTTTTACTTGGAGTGAAAGGAGCAGATTTCTTATTTCATTTTATGCAAAATTACAGTAATTGATGTGTGACCTTTTCGATATGGACTGCTAAGCATTACGCTGCTGGATCCTTTTGCAGAATCAATTATTGTCATTATAGCTATATGACAAGAAGAATTCAGGACATAAACAAGTAAAGAATATTTAAATCAAATGGAAAACAGAATTTCTTCCTCATAATACAAAAGTACTATTAGTTATAAACTTGACTAATATAGGCTTTTAGCATTTACGTTTTAAATCCAATTTTGATTTCTAAATAATTACACTTTCAAAGACAAAGACAATTTATATATGTACACTGAATGAAAACATATATTCTCACAAAGAAGAGAAAAAGAATGGGAGAACAATAAATAATAGTGAAAATCTAAATATATGACTTAAAAACAATATAGAAATCTTAATAGTTTTAGAGTGGTATTTTATTGGAAGACTCAGAAAAAGCTAATGAAACATCTACATGACTAAAATCTATCCGAAAAAAATGGCAATAAAAATTGTAAAGCACTAAGTTTTATGTTAAAAAAACCTTTTTTTTTATTATATAAAATAATTATATAATAAAATATTATATTATAAAATATTATATAAAATAACTGTTTATATAAATAAACAGTTTTTATTTTCAAGTGATAGGAATGACTAGAAGCTATATCTATCATATGGCCAAACCCATAGCCTGTTCACCCCCCACCACTACGAAAAAGAAAAAAGCCTATGCATTCAGTGGGTGATATTAATATCGTATACTCAGCCTAATAACCTTAATCTATCTCTCACCATATTTGTGTTTGAAACCATCATCTGCAAAACTCTATACTTGGACACATATAGAAAATTCACATACATTTAATCTTTTCTAGGCAGCCCAATTCTATATAAATATTGAAATAACTTACCAAGAGAATCATGCTTATACATATATAAGCACAAAGCCTGCAGAGTATAGGGAAAAAGTGATTTTACTTTTTAAAAATATTTGTTAGCTAGTACAATCATTTCACTTTCAAAAGTGCCAAATAAGAGTGCAAATATTACATAACCAAAGAAAATTTTCTGAAAAGAATTGGGCCTTCAGGATACTCTGAAGAAAGTAAATGATTACGCTGATGAATATGATAGAAGAGAAGATACTGATAACAAAAGAGCATGAGTGATAAAGGAAAGAAAAGGGAAGTTAATAAAGTGATTTCCTCTTCATGGAGAAGAAAAGCTTTATAAGAACAAAGCAAATTGTGTTCTTTAGGAACCCAATTCCTTACTTTCTTTGCCTTTATTATCTGTTTTGTTTGTTTGTTTGTTTGGGGTTTTTTTTTTCCCCCTACAGAGAATAGTGCACTTCATGGAAATGTCAAGTTAAGTAATGTGAAACTGGAGGGCTGGCTGTATAAGATACTTTTTAGAAACATAAACAGTGTAGCATAAGGAACATAGAAAAAATATTTTAGGAGAACTGTACACAACTGAAAGCCTTCCTATTGCTCCATATTAAAATATTTTGCAGTATGCTAAATGAACTACTTCAATTTATTCAAAAAGGAAATCCATCTGTCTTTGGGAAGAAAAAATGGATATGTTAATTCATCTATCACATAGTCATCACTTAACTAGCTCTACAAAAACATGGTCCTTCTTAAAAGGAACTTTTGCTCAACACAAATTTTTACACATGGTAAGTATTCAAAAATGGGCAGAACTAGCCTATGGTGCTAGAAGTGAGAACAGTAATTGTCTTTGGGAGGAGTTGTTAAGTGGAAAGGGACATGAAGAAAGAGACTACAGTGCTGATAATTGTTGCTTCGTGGTGCTTTGCCCCCCACAGATTTGTCACCCCACTTCCCCTGGGTGATGGAGACACAAAGGATTACTCAAAGCCCATCTCTTCTGAGCAGTGAGAGGACCTGAAGTGGTTAATCTCCCTTTGGGAAT
>NW_007738280.1:48811-53421 GCF_000696425.1 Galeopterus variegatus | reverse complement strand
TCTTATAGCAATTTCTTAGTATCTTTACATAACAATCAGTAACTAGTCTGTCTTTGAGCCACAACCTGCTGTGCCACAAATCTTTATCTCACACCAGAGACTGATAGCCTGAGGAAAATGTCCTGTCCTTGCAAGGTCAATATTTGAAACTGCAAGGCTTTGGAAAATCAGGCCCTGTGAAGTACATATGCTTTTTAGTATATTCCACAGGTAATGTCCTATTTCTCATCCTGAGCACTGGTTACATGAATTAAAGCTATGTACCTGATGGTTTTTGCCTTTTTCTGTATGCATGTTATACTTCAATTAAAAAAAAATTACTTTAAAATGTGTTATCACGGGGACACAGAAAAGGGACACTTGACTTGGGAGCCAAAAAAGCTTCTTGGAGAAAGTGAAGCCTGAAATAAGCCTTGAAGAGTGAAGTTAACTGGACAGAGCTGGAATATAAGGAAGTGCAACTGAGTACAGGAGACTGCATTAAGAGGCGAGCATACAACATAGAGTAACGGCACTGGAAAAAATCTTGCATGAAACAGCTGGAAGAGATGACATTGGAGAGGATATAGGGAAACATTACAAAGGATGTTTTTAAACTGTCAGGAAGGTTAGGTTTTATAAGCCAATAAAAAGTTTTAAAAAGTCTTAATATTTTGAACTGATGCATTCCCGTGGGACCTTATTGAGGATTGACTTAATGAGGATTGAGTATCAAAGTGGTAATTACTCAGTTCTAGTACTGTCTAGTCAAAGGTGTGGACTTGAGATCTAGTCAGGATGCAAATGGAAAGATCAGGTAGGTGCCCTCTCCCTGTCCTCTATGTCCCAGATAATGTTCCTTATGGGATGTCATCATCTGCCAAATTCTACAGGCTCACTTAGGGATAAAACAAATGGCCTCTGCCTCCAAATTAAGGCTCTGTCAACAATCTCCTTCTTTCCAGGATGCCTTGAGTGCTTCAGCTTTGATACATTGGGTGTAGGAGGGAAGGAGATGATGGAGAAACTCAGTCAGGGCTCTTCTAGTATCTTAGTTAAAATCTGCAAAGGAAAAAATTTTTGCCTAAGAAAAGATGTTAGTAAAATATGTCCAGTGGGGACTGTCAATGCACTGTTATAATAGACAATTTCACATTTGTATTTAGCTCTATCTTAAGGACCAGATAGAGAGGGTCTCTATTTCTAAGTCAATTCACTCATAAGGGTTCTGTCATTTTATTTTTGCAATTGATATCCAAAGTTTTCATTAATTATACAGTACAAATCCTTTTTATATTGCACATTTTCATTTTGCTAGGGTTATGATAACAAAACAATACCCTTGAAGGTTGAAAATATATTCCATTAAGTCCAGTTGATTTTTGCATACTGATTATTTTTATCCCAGCAGTTAATCATCAAGCTTAGTGTCATTTCAGATTTCTTAATTTATACTTATCTCAGACTCCAGACACAGAAAAAGTGAGAATGGGAAAAAAATGTGAAAGCTGACAATGATTTTAATTTCTAAGACTCCCTTTTTCATCCATTACAATCATTACAATTGTGAATTCTCCTTATGACATTGAGCTCTTCCACTTAATGCTTTTCTAATGACCATACTAAAATCAAAATGAAAATGCTTTTTTATTAGAGAGTGCACAGCATGTATTATATGAAATATATAATGTATAACACAATGCAATAAAATTATGCATTACAGTAATGTGTGTATGTATACATTTGTATATATTTCAAACACTGAAATAGAGAAATCCTGCCTCAAAATTCACAAGGAGAAATTTTCACATATGTAAATCCTTTAAAAATTATATTATTTGGCCTTTTGTTACATACTGTACTGCAAATTATATACCATACATACATCTCAATGGGTTGGGTGTTGAAATAAGTAGTAGGCATAGATTAATTTTGAATATAATCTATTTTTAAAATGATCTTTAAATTTTAATTTTCCATTTTCCCCTCTGTGATTATCTTTCATGTTGTTTTTCTCAAAAATTGGTAAACATTTACTAAATTTATAATCTGCTCAGTATGAGAATTAGTTTTTTAAAATAGCCAGAGAGTTAAAAAAAAATGATAGAATCTGATATTTCAAAATTGTACTAAAATACACAGTATTGTTAGAGACATTAAATATGCTTAGAAAAAACTATTTGTGTCCAAAGAAGTAAATATTACTACTTAGAAAAAATAAGGAAAATTTCTGAATGCAGTGAGCACTAAGACAATTCTCAAATTAAAAATGCAGTTAAATTCTTCCTTACTAACTGATCCATAAGTGTATTTGATGTGGCAACATGCATAGCTGAAACTAACTTCTCAGGCACAGTTTCATCTAGTGGTAGTCATGTGACAAAGTTCGAGTCAATGAGATGTAAGCTAGTGTCTGCTAGCAATTTCTGTATACATTTTTGTTCACTACATCTTCTTGCTCTCTCTTCATCTTCCCCCGTAGAAAGCAATCAAGTGTGATGCCTCAGATAGAAATTCTATCTCGTGACCAAGAGTGTGATGCTACCTGCTAAGAGTTACTTAGGTCTGAATGATATGAGAAGCTGATCCTTAATGGCATCCTTGAGAACTCTGAAGCAGACAATGTCTGTTTCCTAATTTCTTCTCACGTGTGAACTGACCAACTGACCAAATGACTGGAATTCATTAGAGAAGCTACATATTCTTTTGCAATTTTATGACTTAAACTGATAAATAATGGTCCCAATGTTTGACCCACTTTTTTGAATATGTCACTGTTTTCCCACAAAGATGAGGGAAGTAATTTGGAAATTTATTAGCTCTACATATTTTATTCTACACAGTCATACCACTGTGATGGCACAAAGATTTGAATTAGCAAACTAAAGTCACAGGAATCATAGATCTTACTCAGTAACAAATTTTTCCTTGATTTTACTAGTGAATCAAAAGATATAAGTAATCATGAGACACACAGCATTCTTACCATGGAAACCTCCAAGACTGTCAGAATTAGCTTCCCACTATCTTCTTTAACTCTGCCTTCAGGATGCATTCTGGTTTAGATTCAATCAGTAAGGTTTGTTCTGAGCAATGTATGCTCAATGATTATTGAGATGTTAAGAAACATTTTTGTACTTTATTACATTAATAACTTGGCTTATATGACTCATACTATACTTCCCAGCCAGTGATGACCATAAGTCCCAGGTTTATTTACAGGAAACAACCTAAATAGATCTGGTTTGTCCTAATAAAATTACAGCATTTCATATATTAAGACTGTTATCTTTCCACTGATAAATACTATTTATAAGCTTATTAGAAGACCTCTTTACTAGAATGGTTGTAACAAGATTTGACTAGTCTCATTCCTCTTCTCAGATTTCTCAGGAAGAGAGAAGGAATGAGTTACAGGCTTCTAGCCCATTCCTTGCCAACCACCCACCACCAAACTGACCTTGTTATGACTTCAGTATTCTTTCTCTTCCAGGAAAACTCAAAGCAAGTCTTTGCTTCTCAGCTCATTTCCAGTTTCAAAGGCATCAGATCTGGATTGGCATTTGTGTGAGTGGAAAATAAAATTTTATTATGTTAAGTACTGAGCTTTGTGGGCTTTTTAATTCAGTGTCTAGATGTCTTTACTAAAACAATGTTTTTATTCATAAATGTACATTATTGTTCTTTTCCCAAACCAATATCAACAACAAGGCAAAAGCATAATACTACATAACACTAGATAACATATTTTTCAAATAGACCGACTCTTTTGATTCATTTCTGCCAAATTCCATCATCTTAGAGTATAGTCATATATAACCATCACAATGTCTGTGAGGTTTTATTTACCTCTCTACATAAAAACCACATCAATCTATTAACCATACCCTGATCTTTGGTGTATAATCTTCTGAAATCATGAGGTACTAGTTTATGACTCATTGTTTCTCCCATGAAGTATTTATCATTCCCTTTTTTTTGTTTTCCTTCTATTCATCTTTATAAACTACTATAAGATGAATTTTAATTTTCTAGAACATTTTCTTTACTCAAATTCCCTCCTATTCATGTTAATGATTCTCTAGCAAAAATACATTCTTAGTCCCTGTCTTCCAAACTACACTCTTGAACTAGGCAAAATAAAAAAATATTTATAAACCAGGACATTTTATAAATGATAAAATGATTGTAACAGGTTTTGACTAGTCTCATTCCTCTTCTCAGATTAAACTGAGAAGACCAGTTTAAACCAGGTTTAAAGCCATAAACTAGGACATTATATAAACACTTCTGTGTGTCATCTATATTAGTTTATAGATATACTTCTATTTTTTTGTTTGCTTTTTTTGTCATTTTTTTTAATGGTTATAAGTATTCAGGAGATATAAAGCTGATTGTCACCCCTTGTGCCCAAGATGTGAAGGCCAGATCCATACTGGTAATATGCCCATTACCACAAATTGTGTTAGTACACCATGTCCCCCACCCAATTATCCCCAACCTCCCTCCCCCTCCCCCTTCCCCCCTACTCCACTTTGTATCCCAAGGTATGTTCTCTCCCTCTGCAAGTCCAATGCACTACTGTGGTCTTTCTTTCCTTCTTTCTCTCTTAGCTCCCACTTATGAGTGAG
>NW_007738280.1:47102-47872 GCF_000696425.1 Galeopterus variegatus | reverse complement strand
TGGTAATATGCCCATTACCACAAAGTGTGTTAGTACACCATGTCCCCCACCCAATTATCCCCAACCTCCCTCCCCCTCCCCCTTCCCCCCTACTCCACTTTGTATCCCAAGGTATGTTCTCTCCCTCTGCAAGTCCAATGCACTACTGTGGTCTTTCCTTCCTTCTTTCTCTCTTAGCTCCCACTTATGAGTGAGCAAATCTGGTATTTATCCCTCTTCACTTTGCTTATTTCATTCAATGTAAGTTTCTCCAGGCTCATCCATGTTGTTGCAGATGGAAGAATTTCATTCTTTTTTATGGTAGAGTAGTATTCTATTGTGTATATATGTCACAGTTTCCTTATCCAATCATCCATCAATGGACATTTAGGTTGGGTCCATGTCTTGGCTATTGTAAACAGAGCTGTGATGAACATGGGAGTGCGGGTATCCCTTTGACATGATGATTTCCATTCCTCTGGGTATATACCCAGAAGTGGGATTGCTGGATCATATGAAAGGTCTATCTGTAGTTCATAGATATACTTCTAGATTCCATCTATATTATTTACCATACTGCTAGCTGGTTTAGAAGTTAAAACTAACTTAGTAATGTTTGAAACATACTATGTATTTAACTTTCACTCATGTAAAGTTGTTCCAAGTAGTTCAAGGAAGTTCAAGGCTCCTCCAGAAATTAACTAATCCAAACCAACAGATACTTGGCCACCTTATACACATAATTCCCAAGATTGCTCTGAATGTCGACCTCAAGCTAGCAATAGGGAAGG
>NW_007738280.1:44188-45527 GCF_000696425.1 Galeopterus variegatus | reverse complement strand
GCATGCTGGGTGAGACAAAGATTTTTCTTCATCATACAGGTGTCTTTTACGAAACAGACTGTTCTTCCCCAGGGTCCAAGTCAACTTTATTTTTGCCCCAAGAATAATCATCAGCAAAGAGTCATCTGCCATCATGACAGACCCCTTCCTTACTGCACTAGAGGAAAGTTCCCATAATCATTTTCTTTAAGATCCTTCTATCTTTTCCATGGATGTAGGATACAGCTTCAGGGGAATCATACTAGGTACTTTTTCCAGTACTAGATATTTTTTTTTATCTAAAAAGAAAGTCATTCATCTAATAGGGTCACTTATACACATTTTCTCCTTTATTTTCCTTTATATTTCCTCAGGGTCCTATTTTACTTCCTCTTTATTCCTATCGGTTTGCTTCTATTCACGCTGTTCGGCACATTTTATTTCATTTTATACTATTTATTCCATACTGTATGGAAACTTCTTGTTCTTTCTCTTAAGGTAGAACATAGAAAATTGTAGAGATGGCTTATCTCAGTGCGACAGTGAAAACTAGTCCGAATTTGTACATACATAGCTGTGAATTAGAAAGCTCTTTTCAGAAAAGAAATACTGAAAAAATATTGAAGGCTTGAACTGTGGAGATCACTGTGGGAATATAAAAATGGGGGCATTAAAATGAGTTGTTTTGCTGAGATAGAAACACAAAGTGAAAGAACACTAGTTGGTGAGAAAAACAATGGGCAGGAGAGAGTTAAAGATATCTCTGAAGTTCAAGTCTGAGTAAAACAACTGGGGAAATCAAAAGAAGGAAATTATTTAAAAATAAACATATGTATTCAATTTTAGGTGTATGTATCCATATTTAAAGAGAGATAATAATCACACTGACATTTTAAAAGGTAATTTTCTTTAAGAGCGTATTTTTGCTCTTAAGCACTTTCTGGAACACATGCTGTCATCCTCAGATACTATTAGTGACTATACTGGATAATTTGTTTATGTGAAAGAAAGAGCTGTATTTTGCTATAACTCCCTCAAAACATAGATACAAGATGCATACATAATACATGTATTCTGTCTTCAGTGGAAAAAATTCCATCAGCAATGCCAGGCTGTAAAAAGCATGGCACATCAGGATGGGAAGAACATACTGAGAAACAAAAGCAACAATGATTAGGACTTGCTTAATCTCTACAACCCTAAGAAATTTGCATTATCAGGTGAAGTAAATTAACCAGACAATAGACTTGAAAATCTCTCAGGACAAAGGGTAGGCTACAGCAAGAATTAATAAAGTATTTTTCCATTCTCTCTCTGGTAAATGCATATATATGTACATATGTGTAGGTGTGTGTGTGTG
>NW_007738280.1:39652-43384 GCF_000696425.1 Galeopterus variegatus | reverse complement strand
CATGTCTGATGTACAGGAAAGGTAATAAAGATCCAAAAGGGAAGAAGGAAGAAAAAAAAAAGAAAAGGGAAGATGAACACAGCTACTTAATATAGTTGGTATTTTTCTATGACTGAGTTAAAAATCTTTTAAAAGAAAAATATATTTTTTTCAACATAGGGAAGAAAGAAAGCAGGGAAGAGAGGAAAAAGAGGGAAGGAAAGAAAAGAGAAAAAGAAAAGGCAAGAGAAAAAAGAAAACAGAAAGTGGTTGCCAAAGCATAACACCTTGTGATTCTCCCTTTAGCAAAGGATGAAAATCGTCCAGATAGGAACAAAGCTTCTCTGACTCTTGCTCTACCGACCAGACAGATAGCGTTTACTGACACAACATGGAAAAAACAAAGCAAAACAGTGGAAATTGAGGTCTACTTATTTCTCCTCATTTCTCTTTACTGGGGGTAAAAAAAAAAAAAAGTATGCCTCAAAGAAATAGGCAGTGGATAGAGCTATAAGATTTCACTTCTAATGAAAGTCTGAAAGGACACTTGCAGTCCACAAAATATAATCCCTCATTGCAGAAGTAACTCTGCTTACGTTATTGATGTGTCTTTATGTAATAAGCATCCTCTGATAATGAGAACATTGTCCTCATGATGATACATCCAAGAGAGTTTCAAAAAGCCGTAGGTTCAGGTGGAACTCTTTGCAGGTGTCAGTATATGTGGTGTGATTTTAAACTGTTAATGAATTTGCATTAAATCTCAGTATTTCTCCATCAGTCAGGGAATAATAATAATAATAATAATAATAATAATAATAATAATAATAATAATAATAATAAAATACATTTGTTCTCTAGTAAGTGTCTTCTAAGTATGTCTGTTAACTTGAACAGTTAACTTTTTAAGCTCGTTTGAGCTGTAATCACAATAGCATTGTTTGGTTTTTCAACAAAGTGTAAGGTTCTAAAAGAACGGAGGTAGATCTGAGAGAAAGAGGGGGAAAGCTGAGGCCACCTTAGATTCAGGGTATCTGTTAGCTGAGGGAAGACCACAAGAGAGGGAGCTGTGAAGTGTATTAGTGTGGGACAATGAGCAGATGAGCAGCACATAGATTATTAATATTTTATTTATAACTTAGTCCAAGACCTTTACATCGGTGTTAAGTGGTGTCTCATCTGTTTAGCAACACAAATTGTCTCTTGACTAGAAACTAAAGATTGTAGGATCTATTTCCTGCTTATTTCAAGCATTCCCTCTATTCCGTGTCTCTGGTCTCAGTAGTCCTGGTTTATAACTGGATTCCAATTCTTTACCTAGTACTACTGAATTTGAGTTTTGAGTCTAGACATTTGATTTATGTTTCTGACCAAATTTTTATTTTAGTTTTGCAGAACAGTTTCCTCGGTTTGATGTCTTGGTGTACATACTGTCCTCATATATAAGTTAAAGAAATACTTAATTTGGGTCCCATTCCTCAGTCTACTAAGGATTTCCACAGTCAGTCTGCCTTTCATAAAATTCCCTCTAAGTTAGGGTGTCATTGAATCACCAGTCCCCCATGGACTTCTCCAGGTTTTTGTGTTAAGCACATGGTGGGTTATTTAAGGTCTGTAGCTTATAGTTTCAATTTGTGAAAATGCTACCTGGACTCTAGGGAACTATAGTCTTATCTCAGAAAGAGCCGGTTTCACTCCATAGACATATCTATGCTTTCAGAGAAATTTTCCATGAGATTTCCATCTTGAGATCAGCTTATGAATTTGCTCTTAGGGTTGTATCCTGATACCTCAGTGATACTTGAATTCTAATAGTCCAGATAGAAATTTCGATGTTTTGCACTAAGGTCAATAGTAACTTTTAAGATATGTAAGCTATGCCAGTGATCAAATAGAGAAGCTCATTGATGGATCTTGGACATGAC
This sequence comes from Galeopterus variegatus, assembly GCF_000696425.1. Lineage (NCBI taxonomy): Eukaryota > Metazoa > Chordata > Mammalia > Dermoptera > Cynocephalidae > Galeopterus > Galeopterus variegatus. The sequence goes on along the minus strand of NW_007738280.1, from coordinate 41,480 downwards.
CCGCACCATCTTGGACGTTTCAGGCATCATTTTACACACACTCGGCACAAATGGCTGCCAGCCTTTCCCTTACAAGAAACCTCGTGGTTTCTGAGAAATAGAAACTCCTCCACACCAGCACCAAACCCCTCCCTGATTACCTCAGCCTTCCTTAAAACCTATATAATCCCTCCCACCCCGACGCTGGCTGCTGCCCTCCATTTTGAGTGCAGCCCGGCAGATTAAACCTGTATAATCCCTCCCACCCCGACGCTGGCTGCTGCCCTCCATTTTGAGTGCAGCCCGGCAGATTTTGTTCTTTTAATAAAGCTTGATCAGTACCCGGAGTTTCGGCTCACTTTCTTTCACTCATCCATGTGACATTTAGTTTGCACATGCAAGAATACATCAAATATCACTTGTAGAAGTATCAGGTGAACTTTTATGCCAAAAATTAATGTCATATGTAGGGTAAATCCTTTCCTCAATAAATATTATTTTTTTAAAACCCTGATATTTAGGTATATTTGGTATTTTATTTGTGCTTTCAATAACTTTTTTTATTCATTTTTTTAACATATAATCTCATTTGGGGAACATGTTTTAGAAAATTCTCTAAGATACTTTTATTAGGCTGATTTTAAACAAACCTATACATATGCACCTGGTAAGAAATGTTCACAAGTTTCAATAAATTTGCAGATCTCCCATATATTTAATAGAACCAATGAAATTATCACAGAAAGAAGAGACTCATTACCATTCTAAGGCAACCTCTTCCCTTCCCATTTTGTAACTCACAGGCATTCTTTGTCACATAGCCCAACCTACGTTGCCTAGTGACAGTTTAGTGCATTTACATTTTCAATTACACTCAGTATAATACCAAATATCTTCTTCCCCTCTGATTTCATAACGAATGTTGCTAATGTTGTGTCTTCTTGATCAGCTGATCTTCTCACACCTCCATATGTCCTAACTTACCCATCTTTAAATTTAAAGACAAGTGTCACATATTCTAGGTAGTCTTCTTTGATATCCCCTATAGAAAAAAAGCCATTAGTCTGACTGTTAAAATACTTTTACGCCTCTTGTGGCATTAGCACTTAACTGTTTACATGATTGATTTTGTTCACTCAACTGCAAATTCCTTCTGTGCAGAAGCCGTGTCTAACTCATCTTTCTTCTGAGCAAGTTGCTGACCACTAAGTAGTGCAATCATTATGGCAATATAAAAATATGTTGAATGAATAAAAAGACTATTGAAAAAACTAACTTCTGGGCTGTATTATTTAGAGAATAGGCAATGAATAGATATTCTCATAGATACAGTAAAAGAGACTGACGATACTCATACTTTCTTAGATCTAAGAAAGATGTAAGAATGTACGCCAGCCAGCAAATCAACTATAGATGGAAGAATTCACGATGACTAGCTGTGGTGTGTTTAATTTTAGTTTAAGATATTTACAGATACTCGACAGCCTGGCCTAAATTAAACAGGCTTGGGTTTGAAAGCATAACTCAGCTGCAGTAAGATGAGCAATAGAGAAAAGAGTGTGCTGTGGTAACTGGATGATCTGATGACACTTATTTTTACATTTCTCCTGGCTGGTGGCAAAATTGAGCTCTGAGTTTCCTAGCAACAGTAATGTGCACTTATGAATAAACCCATGTAAATAGAAGATGCAATGAATAAGGTTTCCATCTACTCATTGAGATGACAGCTTGAATTTCTAGACTTCATAGATACTAAACCAATACGTTTCAAAATTGCTTCAACGAAGTCTTAGTTCGATGGATGACCTTATATAAAATTTCAAAGAGAAGTCACTAATTGCCCTAAGCT
>NW_007738280.1:36914-38669 GCF_000696425.1 Galeopterus variegatus | reverse complement strand
AATCAACAATTTTTTTCTTTTCATTTTGAAAGATGCTACTAAAATTGCTCTTGGCCTTAGACGTTTTCATGATCTTCTCTGCAACATTTACTCTATATGAGTCATGTGTGATATTTATGAAGACCCCTGGGTTATATATAGTATTGGCACCTGGACTCAACAAGGGTTATTAATTAAGAGAACCAAGTAGAATTTCCACGTTTGTACTAATGGGCTATTGATTAACCTTTACGTGTGTAAAAGTATTTACATCTTTATAGCATCCATGTGGACACATTAAAATGAAAAAGAGCAATATAAAGTGGTATCCCACCCCTTATCCAAAAAGTCATTTTCAGTAATAAACTACATTACAATATCATTGTGAGGAATAATTGTCAGGACGTAGTCTGGTCAAATGTACAAAAACACATTGGCACTAATGAGACTTAAGACTCATTACCAATGAGACCTGTTCCTAACGAGACACAGGATAACTTAGTCTCAATCTATTCTTTGCCCATTCTCTAAATAATACATCCCAGAAATGTGTTTGTATAAAATGTGTTTGTCATAACTAGCTTTCAGGATTAAAGAAAAGAGAGTATAAAAACAACAAAGTATAAAGTAGGCATTCGACCAGTGCGGGACTGCTGATTTTCATTCTTTCCTTTCACTTTTATTAAATGAGTTATGCAAGGTTTTGCAAATTTCTACAACATATAAGGCTCTGATAGACATAGGGTCATCAGTAGCTTAATAACTGTCATCAGTATATTTGAGTACTATTAAAAAATAAATTGTCCACCTTTGTGAAGTTAGGCAAATATGTTTGTTTATTCACTAATTTGGAGTCTCATTAAACAGTAAAATGCCATTATTATTAATATATGTGTAAATATGAATATATGTTAACCATCTATATGACAGCATTGATATCACAATAAACTCTTTCCAATATAGGGTGTGTGTGTTTTTCAAAAACAGTCATAGAAAATGTGGCATGACATCACTATATTTTAAGATTTTCTGGTGGAATCAATAGGTGTTATACTTTTCCACCTTTATTTTCTCCTATGGATTTCATTTAAATTTTGCCCATTAATTCATTCAACCACTTTTTTAAAAATCACTTTCTATATGGTAGGTACTGTCCTCTGCACCAGAGCATACACAAAGAAAAATGTAGGGAAGTGTTTGGAGATTTAGAGTGACGTTGCCTGGTTTAGAACCTGGGCTCCATCACTTCCCATGTGATTTTAGGCACACGGTGTCCTCTGAGCCTCAGATGCCTCCCCTACCCACGCCCAAGAAATGCTCAGTAGCAAAGGCTATTTCAAAAACAACAACAAAACTATTAAGTTTAGCACTACACGTGTAATCCTTCAGAAGAAATGGGCATGCTCTAAGACTGGAGTAGAATTCATACCTATAATATGTGTTGTTTAACTTTTTCCTCAGTTTTTAATTTTGAAGAGAATAAAGAAAAATAGTAAAACTGGTACTGACAACCATAAATTGTATGAAATGCAAATGTATGAGGAAAACCAAACTGTCCATCATATTTGAATTTAAAGGTAAAATACATTTAATGTCAAAAATTGGATGTACTACATCTAGATTGGTTTTCTTTTCTTTTCTTTTCTTTTTTTTTTTTTCTTTTTGCATGTGAAATAAAAATAGTAGAACATTACCAAGAAGCTGTGGCTAATATCAGTAGAGAATTACTTAAGATTCTGATTCTGACTTTGGAACATGCTCCAGCACCATATTATT
>NW_007738280.1:35681-36823 GCF_000696425.1 Galeopterus variegatus | reverse complement strand
TGAGCGGGAACCGGTCTGTATGTGGGATCCGAACCCTCGGGCGGGAGCGCCGCCTCACTTCTCAAGCGGTGCACTATAGCAGTGCGCCACCGGGCCGGCCCATGGATCACATTTAAAAACAGATTTCCAGGTCTCAGAATTTAATATACTAAATCAGATTTTCAAAGGGGGAGTCTTTGGCATTAATATTTTTTAACAAAAATTTTTTTCGTTCTAGTAAGATTGAGAAAGATGAGAAATGCAGCATTCAAAATTAATTAATGATCAAAAATAGTTGGGAGGTGGTGGTGGTGATTCTAATTCACATAGACAGCAATCCCTTATCTAAAAAGGCCCCAATATGCTCCATCTGCAGGAAAGAAAAATTGGGGTAATTTCACATCATTTGCTACTTCATCGAATTATGGCTGGAGCTCTGTCCTCCTGTGGTATTTCCATGTCTGGAACTATAGCACAATAGAACTCTTCAAATTGTTCATTAATAAGCTGAAACAACAAACGTCTTCAGATTCTAACTTGCTAAATCTTTTCTTCAAAAATAAATAAAAACCTTTGCGGGAACAAAAAGGACTTTACAAAATTGTGTTTGTCTAGTAGAATAAATGGCCTTGCCTTCAGAGGGAGGATTATTTTTTTCTCTTACCATGAAATGTTATTTTTTTTTTGTATCTACACTTAGTAACATGAAGTTTGATGTAGACACACACGCACAAAAATCTAAGCCTAGAGATATGTGCTAAATTCATCAGATTTTGTGACTAAATGTTTTGCTCTTATTGTAGACAAAAATTATTAAATAATTTCTACATACATACATTTAACCAAAAAGCACCAAGACCTTAAAGAGAATAAACAGCATTCATAGCAATTAAAACAAATTCTACTTTACTCAAATTCTATATTTTATCTCACACAAATTTAAGGCAATATTAAAATAAAACATCTAGTTTATTTCATCAGTGTAACCCAGTGTGCCTTCTAATCTTTTGAAAAACATTATGATCATTAAAGTAATAACAGCTTACTATAGAAAATATAAAAAAAATTCAATGTAATTAACCCACGTGCCTGTTTACAGATGAATGAATATCTACATATATATAATATCTACATAATATTTATTTATTTATTTATTTATTTAT
>NW_007738280.1:32895-34883 GCF_000696425.1 Galeopterus variegatus | reverse complement strand
TATTTATTTATTTATTTATTTATTTATATATCAGTATACAATGGAATACCACATAAACCATAATGAAATCCTGTCATTTGCAGCAACATAGATGAACCTGGAGGACCTTATGTTAAGAGAAATAAGCCAGGAACAAAAAGACAAAATGGCACTATCTCAGTCATACGTGGAATCTAAATAAGTTGAACTCATAGAAGTAGACAATAGAATAGTGGTTACTAGAGGCTGAAGAAGGCAGAGGGAATGAGGATGGTGAAGGGCAGATGTTGATGAACATCTACAAAGTTACAGTCAGACAGGAAGAATAGGTTCTGGTGTTCTATTACAAAGTAGGATGACTATAGTTGATACTAATGAACATGGGAGTGCAAATATCTCTGAGATCCTGATTTCAATTCATTGAATAGGTACCCAGAAATGGGATTGCTAGATTGTATGGTATTTCTATTTTTAATTTTTTGAGTAGTCTCCATATTGTTTTTTATAGTGGCTGCTCCTACTTACATTCCCACCAACAGTGTACAAACATTCTCTTTCCCACCTCCTCACTAACACTTATTTTTTGTTTCTTTGATAATACCCATCTTAATAGGTGTCTGGTGATATCTTGCTGTGGTCTGAATTTGCAGTTCCCTGATGATTAGTGATGTTGAGCCATTTGTAGGTCTTCTTTAGAGAAATGAATATTCAAGTCCTTTGCCCATTTTTTAATCAGGCTATTTGTTTTTCTGCTATTGAGTTAAAGGAGTTCTTTATTTTAGATATTAACTCTTTATCAGATAAATAGTTGGCAATTTGGTTTTTTACTATTCTATAGGTTGTCTTTTAATTCTTTTAATTGTTTCCTTTATTGTCTAGTTTTTTAATTCGTTGTCATCCCACTTATCTATTTCTGCTTTTGTTTCTTGTGCTTTATGTACCATATCCACAAAATCATTGGCAAGATCAGTGTCTTGAAGCTTTTTTTCCTATGTTTTACTCTAGGAATACTACTGTTTTAGGTCTTATGTTTGAGTCTTCAATTCATTTTGAGTTGATTTTTGTGTATGGTGTAAGATAAGGGTCCAATTTTATTTTTTTGGCATTAGGATGTCCCATTTTCCAAATATCATTTAATGAAGAGACTATTCTTTCCCTGTTGTGTATTCTTGGCACCTTCATCAAAAATCAGTTGAGTATATATGCATGGATTGATTTTTTTTGAGCTCTCTATTCTGTTCCATTGGTATGTATTTCTGTTTTTTATACAAGTACCATATTGTTTTAAATACAATAGCTTTTTAATATATTTTGAAATCAGTAAGTGTGATGCTTCCAGCTTTGTTCTTCTTTCCCAATATTGTTTTAAGTATTAGGGATCTTTTGCTATTCCATATTAATTTTAGGATTGTTCTTCTATCTCTATAAAAAATGCCATTGATATTTTGATAAAAATTGCAATAAATATGCAAATTGTTTTGAGTAAAATGGACATTTTAGTAATGTTAAACCTTCTAATTTACTGTTGAATTTGGCTTGACAGTATATTATTGAGGAATTTTACATTTGTGTTCATCAGGGATATCAGCCTGTAAGGTTTTCTTTTCACATAGAGTTGTTGCCTGGCTTTGGTTCCAGAGTAATGCTGACCTCATACAATAAATTTGGAAGTATTACATCATCTTCACTTTTTCAGAAGAGATTAGAAATAATTGGTATTAATTATTCTTTAAATGCTTGGTAAAATTCATCAGTGAAGCCACCTGCTCCTGGACTTTCCTTTCTTAGGAGATAGTTGATTACTGATTTATCTCCTTACTGGTTATAGGTCTGTTCATATTGTCTATTTTATCATCATTCAATCTTGGTTTACATGACAGAAACATACATAATGAAATTTAACTATTTATTTTAGGTTATCTAATTTGTTGTCACATAATTGTTCTCTTATGATCATTTTTATTTCTGTGGTAATAGTTGTAATGTCTCCTCAATTCCTGATTTAATTT
>NW_007738280.1:30094-32058 GCF_000696425.1 Galeopterus variegatus | reverse complement strand
TTCATCTGTCTCAATATTTTTGCTCATTTTCCTTTTGATCTTTTCTTTGACTTATTTAGGAGTGTATTATTTAATTTCCACATATTTGTGAACTTTTTGGTGTTGCTTGTACTGTTGATATCTAGTTTCATTCCATTACGTTTGGAAAAGATATTTGGTAAGATATCAGTCTTATTCAATTTGTTAAGACTTGCTTTATGATATTACATGTGATCTATCCTGATAAATGTTCTACATGAACTTGAGAAGAATATATATTCTACTGCTATTGAGTAGAATGTTCTATATATATCTGTTTGGTCCATTTGGTCTATAACATTGCTCAAGTTCACTGTTTCCTTATAGATTTTTTTGTCTAGATGTTTCATCGATTATTAAAAGTGGAATATTAAAGACTCCTACTATTACTGTATTGCTGTGTATTTCTCCCTTCAATTCTATCAGTATTTGCTTTATATCTTTAATTGCTTTGATTTTAGTGCATATATATTTATAATTGTTATATCTTTCTAGTGAATGGACATTTTAATCATTATATAACGTTCTCTTTTGGCTCTTGTAATAATAGTTTTTTGCTTAAAGTTTATTTTGTCTAATATAAGTATAACTTTCATTTAGCAACCACTTGCATCTAAGATTTTTTTCCACCCCTTTACTTTCTACCTATGTGCATCTTTAAAGCTACAGTGAACTTCTCATAGGCAGCATAAAGTTGGAAAAAAAAAATCCACTAAGCTACTCCATGTCTTTTGATTGGGGAGTTGAATTCATTTAAATGTAAAGTTATTGTTGATAGGGAGGTACTATTGCCATTTTTAAAAATTGTTTTCTGTCTGTTCTATAGTTATTTTGTCCCTCTTGTTTCTCATAATTCTTTCCTTTGTGTTTTGTTGATTTTTGTATTCATACACTTTGATTCCCTTCTCTTTTTTTGTGTATATCTTTCATAGTTACTTTCTTGTAGTTACCATAGGGCTTCCATAAAACAAATTATAGCTATAGAAGTCTATTCTAAACTAATAACAACTACTTCAAACTTATATATTTACTTCTTCCACTGAATTTTGTTATTAAAGTCACATTTACATCTTTTTATATTGTTTATTTTTCAACCTATTTTATACAGTTATTTTAATACTTATGTCTTTTAACTTTTATAGTCAGATTAAAAGTGATTTACCCAGTACTGTCACAGTATTACAGTATTCTTTATTTGTCTCTATATATACCTTTACTAGCAAGCTATATACTTTAATATGCTTTTGTTTGTTGTTTGGCATTCTTTTGTTTCAACTTGAAATACTCCCTTTAGCATTATTTGTAAGGAAGTTCTAGTGTTGATGAGTCCTTGCTCTTCAGTTTTTGCTTGTTTGGAAAAGTCTCTATCTCTCTTTCATTTGTGAAGAACAATTTTTTCAGGAAAATATTTTTGGTTGGCAGGTTTTTTTTTCTTCTTCCTCTTTTAGCACTTAAGTATATCATCACACTTTCCTCTAGCCTTAAATGGTTCTGCTGACAANTCTTTTAGCACTTAAGTATATCATCACACTTTCCTCTAGCCTTAAATGGTTCTGCTGACAAATATTCTCATAGTCATATGAGGATTTCCTTGTACATGACAAGTCTCTTTTCTCTTGCTACTTTCAAAATTATCTATTTGTCTTTGTTATAAACAATTTGTTTATAACATGTTTCAGTGTGAATTACTTTCATTTTATTTGGGATCTGTTGGGCTTCGTGGATCTGGATATTCATTTTCTTCTCCAGATTTGTAATTTTTTCAGCCATTATTTCTTAATAAGCTTTCTGCCCCTTTCTCTCTCTTCTTCCTCTGGGACTTCCATAAACTGTATATTGTTCTCCTTGATGGTGTCCAATATGTCCCTTATGCTTTCATCACCCTTTTTATTTTCTATTTTTATTTTTTAGTCCTCTGACTGGATAATTTTCAGTGACCTTATTTT
>NW_007738280.1:26310-29039 GCF_000696425.1 Galeopterus variegatus | reverse complement strand
GCTGTTATTTTCACTTGGTTTACGCATTATTCTCCTGACCTTGTTGAGCATCTTTTTTACTTTTATTTTGAATTTTCTGTGAGGTAGATCACATATCTCCATTACACTAGGATCAGTTTCTGGCAAATTACCTTGCTTTTGTTGTTGCTGCTTATAAGATTTTATCCCTTTTCTTCATTTCCCTTAAGTTTTTGTATTAGTGTCCAGACATTAGACAAACCATCCAACTTTCCCAGTCTTTGCAAACTGGCCTTGTACAGGAGAAGATTATAACCAATCAACCTGGCCAAAGATTCTGGAGTTCTCTTAAAACATTGTGCTAGTCCAACACACTTTCTTTGTTCTTAGTGGCCCCAGGAATCTAAAGTATGGCTGGTCCCATCAGCTATCCAAGACAGGTGAGACAGAAGCCAATGTCTCAGGCAGCCCACAGAAAAAAATCAGATTGTTGGACATGTGGCCCAGTTCTCTTCTTCATTCTCCAGGGAGAACCTGGGAGTTGGCGGGTTTCCTCCTGATTATATGGAGCTCTTCTGGAGGTAGAGCTTATGGTTAGACAGTGTCTCAACTATTTCTATGGGCTTCAGTGTGGCTGGTTCCTCACACACTCATGATGCAGGAACCTCTCAACTTGATTATGGGCTTCAGTGTGGCTGGTTCCTCACACACTCATGATGCAGGAACCTCTCAACTTGATTATGTATTTCTTACAAAAGAAATTGTTCTGTGCATCATTGTTGAATTGATGAATCTGTGGGATAAGAAGGGTCCAGAATGTCCTGTTCTGCCATCTTACTGACATACCTTCCTGCAGAGTATCCTATAATATGGATTTATCATAACTAAGTATCCCCTATTGGACATTTTAGCTTTTCTATTTTTAAAACAAATGGTGTGGTAAATTTCTTTGTGTGAGTATGTGTGTATGTGTATGTACTTTTTCATCTTAAAAACAAAATATTTGGCTGAAGGTTATAAGCATTTTCTGGGTTCATTTTACATAGTCTCAAATGGCACTTTTGAAAGTTTGTACCAATTTACTTTTCTAGAAACAATATATGAGAACACATATCTCACCATGACCTGGTCAATTCTAAATTTCCTCATAGGATGAGACAGTTCATGAAAATGCTGGCAAGTGTTGGGTACCACATGATCTGAAGCAGGGATTTAAAACACTATGAAACCACATGAACATTTTGTTTGTATGAGTATTTTTTCAGATGGAGAAAACACAAAACCAAAGCATGTGATCCATATTTTTGTCTCGCTCAAACTTACAAATTACTCTCTCCAACTGTCCTCTGACCATTATCTTTAAAGATGATCTGTTTTTAAAGATTGACCAACACTGATCACTGGTTCCAATAAGACCACTGGACCTCTGTTAAACTTATGACAAATATTTAGAGGTAACATAAAAGGCATTGATTTAATTTCCACATTTTCTTAGTTGCTGACACAAACTTCTTGTGGAAAAATATTGCTTGACAAAAATAAATGATTAAATTACATTATCTTTTTAAAAAATTTGATAAAAATGAATACAATCATTTATAAAAATGCTATAGAATTTGCACTAGGAACAAACTTGCTGTAGTTTAGACCACATTTTTGCTAACATCATAAAGTGTTGTGCATAATTTATAAGAAACTAATTTAGCTAGAACATAAATTTTCTGGAGGTAGAGGAAAGCTCTATATTATGCATGTTTTATGAACTAACTTTTTCTTCTATCCCTGTTAAGATGTACAAGTGTTGCACACCCACACTTTAGCTTCTGACAGTATAGATTATAAACCAGTAGGGACCACTATTGCAAAAGATTCTAGACACATGCCTGTTACAGTTGTGGATAAGATTATTTTATTTATAATGCAATACAAAATTGAAAAAACATTTTAAATTTCTCTTAGGCACCTCACATTAAAATTTAATAAAGTTCCATTCACTTAATAGATAACATTTTAAAGATCAAAGCTGCAAGAAATATTTTTGTTTTTTAGATTAAACACAATTATTTACAATAGCAAAACCAAATATTTTAAACCAAATTTAAAATTCTATCTTTTTAGCTTCAGTGTGAAATACATTCTTAACCATACAGACAGTGAGACCTTTGTAAGTATTAGGTGGTGATGTCATGTGGCATGCCCCTGTTTCTGCCATCATAAATCTCCATTGATCAAGGTACTCAGCATATCCTAAGTGTAGGTCCAGGCACCGCTGCATGTCATCATAGGATAGGCCTGAGAAAAATTGAGTCTCAGGAAATGTTTCCAGATTTCCAGCCCACCTAGCCCTAACCCTATCATTTACCCAACCTCCATAGATCCATAATTCATAATTTAAATATATATCTTAAAGCAAATCTCTCATGAAGGAGAAAATGAATTAATATAGTTTGTTTTGTTTTTGGTTTTCTTAGTGATAAAAGAGTATTGATTTTGGGTGTGTGGAGAAAGGGTAGTTTGAAGCAGGGAGCTTCACAGAGATTGGAAGAACTAGGCAGAGTTATGTGACCAAAAACATGAAAACATTCAAATTTGGTGGAAACAGCCAAGAAGTCTTCTATGGCAGGATGAATAAGCCCAGAGTCAAAAGATCTGCCTGTGTGTATCTTGACTGTGGTCCTTAGTAGCTCTTTACCTTGGAAGAAACATCAGATTTTTTATGATCCCATCTAGAAGTATGAAAATGCCTAACTTAGGATTTTGTTGTGATCCTT
>NW_007738280.1:24137-25964 GCF_000696425.1 Galeopterus variegatus | reverse complement strand
TAGGCAGAGTTATGTGACCAAAAACATGAAAACATTCAAATTTGGTGGAAACAGCCAAGAAATCTTCTATGGCAGGATGAATAAGCCCAGAGTCAAAAGATCTACGTGTGTGTATCTTGACTGTGGTCCTTAGTAGCTCTTTACCTTGGAAGAAACATCAGCTTTTTTATGATCCCATCTAGAAGTATGAAAATGCCTAACTTAGGATTTTGTTGTGATCCTTATATCAACCAATGTGAAAATCTTGTGTGAACTATAGAATAACATACAAGTCTAAAAGTATTACCTTGCCAGTTAGGGAGAAGGAAACAAATAACATAGTCAAAAGAGAATTCTGACATGCGTTCCCTTTCTCACAATATCACCTCATCATTGTGTTGTTTTTCTAGATAAAAAAAAATGTATTTAAATATATCTCATGTCCCCTTTGAATCAACATATTTAGAGCTTAAAGACTCCATACAAGTAGAAAGACAAACAGGAGTTTTCTGTAAACATTATAATCCTAAGTTTAATAATGACCCGTGATCTATTTATCATCTCATTTAGTTATACTTAATAATTGTTCAGTACAGAGAAAAGATCAATGCCTCACAGAGCTGCATTTCTTTGGCACCCTGGCAGTGACTTGGCACAGAAAGCATGTGGAGGACACAGGAAACAGCATGGGCATTTCACTATAATGCAAGGTCTGCACCCTGTAGGTGCTTAATAAATAGATGTGTGCAGTCTGATTTGTAATTTAACATATCCATGTAGTGAAAGAAAAGTGTTCAAGTACTTACCATTAACAAATGCATAATTTCTAACTATGCACAATTTAAATAAATTCATCTTGATTTAATTTGGACTTCGGCTTTGACCATTTCCATTTTGCTTTGATATTGTTTATTTTTCCATGTCACTGATTGAACCCGTCACAGTTTAGAACTACAAAAAATATGCTGAAAGTATGTCTCAGGTGAGACTTAGGGAGTAGGAAACAACTGTGGGTGTCNAAAATATGCTGAAAGTATGTCTCAGGTGAGACTTAGGGAGTAGGAAACAACTGTGGGTGTCACTTGTATTTACAATCAGTTTTTAGAATTTTCCCCAAGTGGAGTTCTTTTCAGTGGCCTGTGGGAAGTGGAGGGCAGGCACAAGTGGAGCTGATTGTGCAGAACCTGCTGAGGACTCATAGGGCATGTTTATGAAAAATCGTGTTAGGCACCTAGTCACTGAAGTGAAGCTGCATGTCAAGTCGACTGGAAATGTCTGCTGATTTGTTCTTGCCAAGCATCTCCGAGGACCTGCTAGATGGATGGTTAACATCTGACTATTTTCACTGAAATTGATACATGATATTTCTGACAAGAATATGCCAGATAATTAGCATATCTCTTGTACAATATGAAACAAATGAAAAAGAAAACTCATACTGTAGTTATTCGCATTCCTGATGCGGGATGCAGGCTGTGTAAGAACATCTTGTTCATCAAAGCAAAAGAGCAGACTATCAAAGTTACCGAAAAAGGAACAGAAAAGGTTCTTAAATTATTCAAGAAGAGAAACAAAGCTGTAGGGTAAAGAAATAGCTGACGTACAACAACAAACCTTACTCAAACTTTGAGTCATTTGACCTCATGATTCCTCTAAATCATTCTAAATTTAATTGAGGTGTGTGTGTGTGTGTGTGTGGGTGTGTGTGTGTTTAAACCTATCTCACATAACAAATTTAATTAAGGCTTTATATGTGATTATGGAAAATGCAGCAAAATGTGCATTTTGTTTGTCTTTTGAAAAAATAATTCTTTGCAATATTTTATAGACACAGAAGATAATTTCTAA
>NW_007738280.1:18131-24087 GCF_000696425.1 Galeopterus variegatus | reverse complement strand
GACCTCATGATTCCTCTAAATCATTCTAAATTTAATTGAGGTGTGTGTGTGTGTGTGTGTGGGTGTGTGTGTGTTTAAACCTATCTCACATAACAAATTTAATTAAGGCTTTATATGTGATTATGGAAAATGCAGCAAAATGTGCATTTTGTTTGTCTTTTGAAAAAATAATTCTTTGCAATATTTTATAGACACAGAAGATAATTTCTAAAATGTTCAATGTAAATTCCTTGCTTCTCATTCATTACAGCCATTTCACCATTAGTATATTCAAGTTTCTTTGGACAAGAGTAAATTAGAGAAAAGACCAAAAAAAAAAAAAATTACTGCCATACCTCAAATTCTGAAAAGATGTTTCTAAATCTCATTAATAGCATGCATTTTTCTTTATTCTCTCCTAAATAGAAACTATGGAGTTGAAAGCTAAATCTTAAATTAGACCTGTGGGACTTTAAGAAATTGTGAGCTTTGTTCTGAATAGGTATTTATATTATTACTAGTTATCAAACACATATGTTTTTATTTACCTTCTGTATTATCTAGTCTTTCATTACACATTAGCACAAACTTAGTGGATTACAACAACAAACATTTATTATCTGACAGGTCAGGGGCCCAAGCATGTCTTAGCTAGGTCCCCTGCTACAGGGTTTCTCAGGAGCTGCAATCAAGGTACTGTCATGTGCTTGGGTCTCCACTTCCAAGCTTACCCAGCTGGGTTGGCAGGATGCAATTCCATGCAGACTGTAGACCAAAGGTCTACCTCAGTTGCTTTATATGTTGTTGTCTCAATAGAGTGGTTGCCACTGTGGCAACCTTGCATCCAGCAAGGGAGAGAGTCTACTAACAAAAGGAAAATTACACTGTAGACAGTGTAATCACAAAAGTGATATCCCATCACCTTTGCTGTACTCTATGAGGGTGCTTCAAAAAGCTTACGGAAGATTGCTATCATCTTTTAATTCTATTTTTTTACAAATTTTTTGAAGTACCTTTATATTTGTTAGGAATGAATCACAGATCTCTCCCACTCAAGGGGAGGGATTATGCCAGGGCTTAAATACCAGGGATGTGGGGGCCATGGGACTACTCCAGATAGTATGCCACACTTCCAGAGTCCAAATGCTGAGCAAACTTGAATACAAAGATTGTGACTTCACTTCTTAAAGTCTCTTCAATACTTGATGTGATTATCCAACCTCAGTTAATTTTGGAAAAACTGCAGGGGAACTTCACTTAGTTAAGAGACTCCTTGGTTGACCCACTGGTACCCATTTCCTACCAAATATTCTGGTTTAGAATCCTCACACATGTTCTCACTTCCTCAAATTTGCTTTCTTAAACAGAACTTGTTCTTTCCGGTTCATCCTGCTAGCTTCATTGATTTCTATTATTTTGCCTAAATCCTTTAGGATGCAGGGTGTGTGATTTAAATATGATTGTGTCTACTTTGTTTTAGGTAGAAGGTACTGAAGAGATGAGGAGCTTTAGAGATAGGAGGATAGGATCCACAGATAGCTAGTACAAAGTGAGTGTAGTGAAAGTACAGGAAATAGGTGCTAGGGTTTTGTTCTAACAAAATCCTTAATGAGAAAAGAATGTGGCTTTCTGAACTATTTGGAGGACATATAGAATGCTTGCCACAGCAAGAAAGACAATCAATTTAGTAGCCTCATTTTTAAAGTATATTTAATTTCTAGTACATAAATTCTATATAATTTGTTACTCAACACATATCATTCAATTAGACAACTGCACATATTTAGAACAAAACACACTATCCTAAATGGACTGTTTAAATGTATCTAATTATGCTAGAAAATGAAAAGGAAACAAACAACTGCATGTTAGATACCCAAGTAAAGAATTCTGGGAGACAGGAGCTCACAGTTTGATTTGCAAATTCCATGTCAGATCACTGTGTGATCTTGGGCAAGTCACTTGATTTCTTCCAACATTTCTTGTCTCAACTGTAAAAAGAAGGACTGAAGCCTAGAGATGCCCCAAGCTTCTTACTAAACTCCGAGGGCCTATATGGTCTCTGTACCTGACATTCTGTAGCCCCAGCACGGCACTGTGACTACACTCCGTTTCAGATTCCTCCCCCAGGTATGTCATGAGACACATCTCCCTGCACTGCAGGTGGGGTGAGTCCACTCCGCAGAGAGATCGCAGGCTCAGTTCAGCGGAAAGACTGGCGGACTCATCTACACCTGAGCCAGAGCTTGATTTCAGGATTGATGCAGTTTCAGCAGCACTAGAAGGTCGTGACCTTTTGACTATCTTATCACTCAGCCTGCAAAGATTGTCATTTCCTTGGCACTTTATGTTTTTCAAAACACTCTTTATGTTTTTCAAATGCACCCTGTGATGAGAAGAGCCTTGCAATATTTCAAAATGGTGTGAGCTATTGCACATCTATAAGTTTTGGTTTTGTTTTGTTTTCCTGACGGCTGATTTTGAAAGGCTTTTGGTAAGAGTCGTGGGGACATATACTTAAGGCCGGAAGGGTGTTATCAAAGAAAACACAGTGTTGTATTTTAGGTCTCTATTTTAAGTTTGACCTATTTTGCCATTTTTTTCCAACCAAAAAATAAAGGTAATTTTAGCATCTCCTAGTTCTCCTTGTAGTGACAAAGAGCAATTAAACTTTCAAATTGATGATGTTAACACTTCTTAAAATGCCCCTTCAGAGGTAGATTCGGAACACCATGTTGTTTGTTCTCTGTATCTTCTCTCTTCTCAACAACTTTGTCTCCTGTGAAATAAAGAATCCAACTAATTAAAGTGATGAAAAACTTATGATATATATTCATGAAGGATGATTTATGAAAAAAATTCCAGGATAAAAAAGAATCTGAAAACAAAAGGTTAATTTAAAACAATATTTATGGGAAAAAATATTGGCAGTGGGAGTTTATAAATCTCTTTTGATTTATAAAGAAGCACCTTTAGTAAAATATTTTTATTTTTCTCTTTTAGCACCAGTGATTATTTATGTATTTTTTCATTGTTACATGTTTGTGGGATTTATTTTGTTTTTTCAATACATAATTATATAATGATCCAATCAGAATAGCTAGCATATCTATCCCCTAAGCATTTATCATTTCTTTGTGGTTACAACATTCAAGATCCTCTTTTCTGTATCCTGAAATCTACAGACAGGGAAAGGTTGTAGCTGGTACAAAGTTACAAAGCTACAGTTAGATAAGAAGAAGTTCTGGTGCTCTAGGGTGACAGATAGCTAATGATATCATTTATTTTTACAAAAGAAATTTATTGAAATTGAGATGTATATAGTTACAAGCAAATATATTCCATGGGTTATGTCTGAAAATAACTACCCAAATAATACATTGCACCAGAGACTTAAATCTTTCATAGGTAATGTGTCTACATGTAAAATAAAAACAATTTCTGAACATTTCAAAATACATCTTTCTTACCTGACCCCTACTCCCTTTACCACACACATGCACACAAACACACACACACACACACACACACACACACACACACAGNCATGGGTTATGTCTGAAAATAACTACCCAAATAATACATTGCACCAGAGACTTAAATCTTTAATAGGTAATGTGTCTACATGTAAAATAAAAACGATTTCTGAACATCTCAAAATACATCTTTCTTACCTGATCCTACTCCCTTTACCACACACATGCACACAAACACACACACACACACACACAGATATACCCCATAAAAAATACCTTCAAAGATCAGATTGGTGGAGTGAAGGACTGAAAAATTAACTTTTGGTGGCAGATGCATAAGTTCATTTTTAATGCCAAAAAACATATAAAATGGTTATCATGCAATATTTTCAAGACTTTTTGCACAAATATGTTTCTCATATCTTAAATGTTTAGGGAATTTATATTTTTAAGTACACTATCAAATCAGAATTTAGTTAAATGAATGGAGATTCCCCTGCAGTATTTGGGGGAGGGGGGGTTGTTTAGTTTTTTCTCATAAGAACTCTACAACTTACAATATAGTTTACCTACTTTGCAAAAGGAATACAGGGCTATTCCCTCCAACAGAAGTGTTGTGTTCTCTCTGTCAGCATTCAGTGCCAAATTACTACTGTTGTTTATACTGTTTTTATCTAAAAGTCACAATTTCTGATCTAATAGGAAGTCAAAAGCCATTTCAAAAGACAGAACTGCTACCCCACAAATTAGTATGCAGGTGTGACAGTTGATTCGGTTGGCATTAGGAATTGCAACAATTCATCAGTTTACACTTAGGACCCTTATTGTGTATAGTGAGAATTCTGTGAGTGAATGAGCAGAGGTGCTGGAGCAAGGGCCTCAGACTGTACTTCAATGAAGCATATTCATGATATAAGCCATATGATAGAAGGCTCATTTTGAGACACAATTGAGTTACTTTTTACCGTTTTTGCCACTGTTTCAGATTAGCAATTATTTTACAAGGAATTTTTTTTAAAGATAATATTATTTAATACAATGCATAACCTTCGGCAGATGAAGCAAGGTGAATACAATTTGAAGGTAAAAACATCGGCTTTTTTTGACTTAAGATCAACATAAGCATTAATGAATGAAGCCTACTAATTATGCATAAATTTTAAAATAATGCAATAATCATTTCTCTGCTTCTCTGTGCTGCAGGGTCTTAAGAATAGTAGTATCAAGTGATGGGTAAATATAGAAACTGATGAAAGAAAGGTATGGCTGTGTTGGGACCTTGGATAAAAAAAACTGAAAAAGTGCTTATTAGTGTAATTACTAAAAGTAAAATTATTGAGCTGAGAGATTTGTGTTAAATTTAGCCTAATGTGACAAAAATACGTTCACAAAGGATTTAATTACTAAAAAGTAAATACAGTATACAACCTGCCAGTAATTCAACTTAAAAAAACAACACGTTCTACTTCAACCATGCATCTACACTGATACAATGGTGTGAAGTTTTAAAATAGTTCTATAGCTTTTCTATAGATTTTATGTATGAAAATAATTTTAATATATCCATTTTTCTTTTCCTTTAATCTTGTTAATAGTATGGACAAACTTAATTTAATGTTTATATATTTACACCATATATGTATTAGGGAATTTTTGAGTCATCATAAGTGCCAAAAAATTGTGCTTAATATTTTATAAATTATCTCTCTTAGACTACAATGCTGGGAAGTATGTGCTATTATCCCCAATTTACAAATAAGAAACTAAGGTTCATTAAAATGAGGTTGTTTGTCCAAGGCCCATACCTGAGGAGTTCTCAGAACAAGCCTGCTTGTAAATACACAAAAATAAAAAAACGTATTTTTAGGACCCCCAAGACTAAGAAAAAATATTGATGACTTATATTTTTATGGTATCCATTGCATAGTATTCTCCCTTACATTTTCAAACCCATTGTAAAAGCTAACCGAGGGTTAACATTCTCAAAGAACTTGTGATAGTAACTTTTTTTTAGTCTTTCTGACTTTAGACACATAATTCAAATACAATTTAATTAAGGTGAAATTAAATTACCTTGGGTTTGTTATCATTTTATTTTATATTATGGATCAAACCAGCAGTTCATTAAAAATACGTAACTTATCATGAACAAGTTGGATTTCTCAAAGAAATGAAAGAATAGTTCAACTGTAGGAAGACCTATAGATGTAGTGACCACATTAGTGAACTAAAAGAGAAAAGTTTATCATAGCAGATGCAAATGTTAAATTATGTTGCCTATTCTTTATTAAAATTCAGAAAATTAGGAATAGAAGGTACTTCCTAAACTTGATAAACTTTGTTCATGATTTTCTGAACTTTAAATACATGTTTTCTAATTTGGGTATAAGTCAAAATACCTGTTTTAATCACTCCTGCTATCTAATATGGACCAAGAGGTATTACTGGAATGCAGTAAGGTTGGGAAAAAAGAGAAGAACTAGAAGAAAAAGGTTAAATAA
>NW_007738280.1:16194-17626 GCF_000696425.1 Galeopterus variegatus | reverse complement strand
CTAATTTGGGTATAAGTCAAAATACCTGTTTTAATCACTCCTGCTATCTAATATGGACCAAAAAACATATAAAATTATTACTGGAATGCAGTAAGGTTGGGAAAAAAGAGAAGAACTAGAAGAAAAAGGTTAAATAAGAGGTATTACTGGAATGCAGTAAGGTTGGGAAAAAAGAGAAGAACTAGAAGAAAAAGGTTAAATAATCTCATTACTTACATAACAAAACTCAAGAAAATCACCTGCTAATGTTCAGGACTATAAGAAAGTTTAGTGAAGTTAACAGATACAGTATTGCATTTTAAAAAATAGCATTTCTCTACTTCAGCATTAGTCACCTGGAAAATAATATGTATTCAAACAATATGAAAAATACTATAAAAGTATAAGACTTTTAGGAATAAACAGAAAAAAATTAAAAATATTAAAACCCCAATAAGGAATGTCATGAAGAGCTCCATGAATTAACAGAACTACCACATTCATGGCTGGGCAACTTAATAAAGATATCAGTGATTCTTTAGATTAATTTAATCATTTTTAGATTAAATTAAATCAAATCAAAAATTCCAGTTTTTTATTTTGTGTTCTGCTAGTTGTATTAACAAATTTGTTATTGCGGATTTAAAAGGCATACCCACATTTCATAAACCACAATGGTTCTTAATAAGCAGACAATATTTTTTTTTGTTTCAACATTACTTCTAAATTGAAATCTCCGTCAATGGTGACAGTGTAAGTAGATGAGTCAAAAAGAAAAAAAAATAGTATTATTTAGCACTAATTTCATATCAGAATACAATGATGTCTCTCATACTTTTTAAATTGTATTTGTCTTGATCAAAATTAGCAGTTCTCATGCAGAAAATAATTGATAATTTTGATGTCTTATTTTTTTCTAGTTGCTCTATGCTTGTAATAATTGCTAAACTAAAGAGTTTAGCAATAATTAGTTAACTAGCAAAAATTATAGTTCTAAATACACACCCCTTGTGATGTCTTCATTCTTTATACTACCTCTGGTGATTATCACTATATGGATTTATTTTGCATGTGTGTGTGTGTGTGTGTGTGTGTGTGTGTGTGTGTGATGAGAAAGCAAGAGGTGACGGTGGAAGCAGTTATTAAGGTGCACCATATTAACAGCAGTGTTCCTTCTGCTGGTTTCCTTTGTTGGATATACAGTGTGCAAATATTTTCTCCCATTCTGTAGGTTGTCTTTTTGCTAGGTTAATTGTTTCTTTTGCTGTGCAGAAGCTTTTTAGTTTGATATAATCCCATTTGTTTATTTTTCTTTCTATTGCCTGTGCTTTGGGTGTCCTATTTATAAAGTTGATGCCAAGTCCTATATCCTAAAGTATTTCCCCTATGTTTTCTTTTAGGAGTTGGATAGTTTCATTTCTTATACTTGTTTTTAATCCATGTTGAGTTGATT
>NW_007738280.1:14144-15913 GCF_000696425.1 Galeopterus variegatus | reverse complement strand
TCTTTTAGGAGTTGGATAGTTTCATTTCTTATACTTGTTTTTAATCCATGTTGAGTTGATTATGGTATATGGTGAGAGGTACAGGTCAAGTTTCATTCTTCTACATATGGTTGTATAGTTTCCCAGGACCATTTCTTGAACAGGCAGTCTTTTCCTCAGTGTATGTTCTTGGTGCCTTTGTCAAAGATTAGTTGGCTGTAAGTATGTAGGTTGATTTCTGGGTTCTCTATTCTGTTCCATTGGACCAAGTGTTTTTATGCCAGAACCATGCTGTTTTGGCTACTATAGCTTTGTAGTATAATTTGAAGTCAGGTAGGATTATGCCTCCAGCATTATTTTCTTTCTTTATTTATTTTGCTCAGGATGCTGGCTATTCATGGTCTTTTGTTGTTCCATATGAAGAAGGTCATTGCTATTTCAATGGGGATTGCATTGAATCTGTAGATCACTTTGGGTAATATGGACATTTTCACAATGTTGATTGTTCCCATCCAAGAACATGGAATGCCTTTTCATCTTTTTGTGTCCACTTTAGTTTTTTTTTGGCGGGGGGAGAGGGGGTTGACACTGATTTGTAGTTTTCATCAAAGAGATCTTTCACATCCTTGGTTAAATTGATTTGTAGGTATTTTATTTTTTTTGATGACTATCATAAATGGGCTAGTTTCCTTAATTTCTTTTTCTGCTAGTTCATTTTTGGAGTATAAAACTGCTACTGATTTTTGCTGTTGATTTTGTATCCTGCAAAATTAATAAAAATGTTTAGCAACTCTAAAAGTTTTTTGATAGAGCATTTAGACTTTTCTATATGTAGGATCATGTCATCTACAAACAGGGAGAGTTTGACTTCATTTTTTCCAATCTGGATGCTCTTTATTTTTTCTCTTGCCTGATTGTTCTGGCTAGTACTTCAAATAGTATGTTAAATAGGAGTGCTGAGAGTGGGCATCTTGTCTTGTTCCTGTTGTACATTACCCAATCAGGATGATATTGGTGGTGGGTTTGTCATATATGGTTTTTATTGTGTTGAGATATGTTCTTTGTATACCTAATTTGCTGATAGTCTTTATCATGAAGGGATGTTAAGTTTTGTCAAATGCTTTTTCTATGTCTATTGAGATAATCATATGGTTTTTGTTCTTGATTTTATTAATGTGGTATATCAAATTTATTGACCCGTGTATGTTGAACCATCCTTGCAACTCCAGAATGAAGCCCATGTGACTGTGATGTATAATTCTTTTGATGTGTTGCTGTATTCTATTTGCTAATATTTTATTGAGGATTTTTGCATTGATGTTTATCAAAGATATTGGCCTATAAGTTTTTTGTTGTGTCTTTGTCAAGTTTTGATATCACATTGATGCTGGCCTTACAGAAAGAGTTTGGGAGAATTTTCAATTTTTTGGAATAGTTTGAAAAAAATTGGTATTAATTTTTCTTTAAAGGTTTGGTAGAATTCAGCAGTACAACTATCTGGTCCTGGGCTTTTCTTTGATGGGAGATTGCTGATTGCTTTAATCTTGCTGCTTGTTATTGGTCTGTTCAGTTTTTCTATTTCTTCTTGGTTCAGTATTGGTAGTTTGTATGTGCCCAGAAATTTATCCTTTTCCTCCAGATTTTCAAATTTGTTGACATATAGTTGTTTATAAAAGTCTTTAATAATTCTTTATATTTCTGTGGTAATGACTGTAATATCTCCCTTTTAATTTCTGATTTTTGTTATTTGGGTCTTCTCTCTTCTATTTTTAGTTAGCCTAGCTAATGAT
>NW_007738280.1:9332-13512 GCF_000696425.1 Galeopterus variegatus | reverse complement strand
GAACCCGTGGCCTTGGTGTTATCAGCACCACACTCTACTGAATGAGCCACAGGCCGGCCCTAATTTTGGGATTTGATTGTTCTTGTTTTTCTAGTTCTTTGAGGTGTAGTGTTACATTGTTTATTTGAAATCTTTCTATTCTTTTCATGTAAGCATTTACTTCAACAAAATTCCTTCATAATACTGCTTTTACAGTATCCCACAGGTATGCTGTGTTGTTATTTTCATTAGTTTCGAGAAATACTTTTATTTCCTGATTAATTTCTTCTTAGACCCATAGGTCATTCAGGAGTATGTTGTTTGTTTTCCACGTGTTTATATAGTTTCCACAGTTTTGCTTTTTATCAATTTCTAGTTTTAATGCATTGTGGTCTGAAAAGATGCTTGAAGAGATTTCAATTTTTTTTTATTTTTTTGAGGCTTGATATGTGACCTAACGTGGTCTATCCTATAGAAATTTCCTTGTGTTGGGGAGAAGAATGTATATTCTGTGGTTTTTGGATGGAATGTTCTGTAGATATCTACCATCTCCAACTGGCTTAAAGTGTGGTTTATATCCTGCCAAGTTGAATTAGTCTAGAAATGTGTTCTTCTTTTGATTTATTGCCTAGATGATTTGTCCAACGTTGAGAGAGAGGTGTTGAGGTTCCCAAGTATTATTGTGTTTGGGCCTATCTCTTTCCTTTGGAATAATACTGTTTGCTTTATGTATGTGGGTGCTTCAGTGTTGGGTGCATGTATTTATGCTTGTTGTGTCTTCTTGCAGGATAGATCTCTTTAACATTATGTAGTGATCTTCATTGTCTCTTTTTATAGTTTTTGGTTTAAAGTCTATTTTATCCAATATAAGAATAGCTATTCCTGCTCATTTTTTATTTCCATTTGTGTGGTTCATCTTTTTCCATCCCTTCACTCTTTTTTTTTTTTTTTTTTTTTTTTTTTCTTTTTCCGTGTCTGGCAACGGATCGCAACCCGCAGTGTTGCCCCCGTACCGGACCGGGGACCGGCAACGGGATTGCAACCCTCGGTGCTGCTCCCGCGCCTCGCTCAGCCAGTGAGCGGGAACCGGTCGGTATGTGGGATCCGAACCCTCGGGCGGGAGCACCGCCGCACTTCCCAAGCGGCGCACTTATCCAGTGCGCCACCGGGCCGGCCCCATCCCTTCACTCTTAATGTGTGTGTCTCTTTACAGGTGAGGTGACTCTCTTGAAGACAGCATATAGTTGAGTCTAGCTTTTTAATCCAGTCAACCAGTCTTTCTTTTGAGTGGGGAATTTAATCCATTTGCATTTTAGGTTGTTACTGAAAGGTGTTGTCTTACTCCTAGCATATTATCAATTTTCTTTTGTATGTTTTAAATATTTTCTGTACCTTTCTTTCCATTTTACGTTTGTCTTTGGTGTTTGTCGGGTTTGGGACGTGGTAAGATACAGTTTCTTTCTCTTTCTTGTTTTCATATTTGTTCTACCAGTGGGTTTTGTTGTTTCTGGTGTATTCATGGTAGTGATTATCATTTTATGGATTCCAGAAGGAAGACTTCCTCGAGAATTTTTTAGGTGCTTATTGTGTGGCACTAAATTATCACAGTTTTTGTTTGTCTGGGAAATATTCTATTTCTCCTTTATTTCTGAAGGATAACTTTGCTGGATATAGTATTCTTGATGGCAGCGTTTTTTTTTTCTTTTAGTATTTTGAATATATTATCCCTTTCTCTTCTGGCCTGTGGTGTTTCTGTTGAGAGGTCTGCTGTTAGTCTAATGAGGACTCCCTTATACATGACTTGACACTTTTCTCTTGCTGTTTTTTAGGATTCTCTTTATGCCTTTTAGTTTTGCCAATTTGACTGTCATGTTCCTTGGAGAGAACTTTTTTGGATAGAAACTGTTTGGGGATCTTTGAGCTCCCTGAATCTGAAAGTCTGTGTCTCTCCCTATACCTGGGAAGTTTCCTGCTATTATTTTATTGAATATATTCTCAATGCCTTTTCCTTTCTCCTTCCCTTCAAGAACACCCATGATTCAAATGTTGTTTGCTTAAGGTTGTCTGCTATGTCTCTTAGATTTTATTCATTTTTTTAAATTATTTTGTTTTTCTTTATTGTCTGCCTGAGTTATTGCAGAGACTTTCTTCACAATCAGAAATTTTTTCTTCTGCTTACTCTAGCCTGCTGCTTATGCTCTCAGTTTTTTTTTTTTATTTCATTGAATAATTTCTTCAGTTCCATGAGTTCTGCTACATTGTTTTTTTAAGGTTTTAATCTCTGTAAATTTCTCCTTCATATTCTGGATAGTTTTGCTCAGTTCATTGTCTTGTCTAGCTGCATCTTCTGCCTCCTTGAGTTTCCTTCGGACTTTTACTTGGAAGCAGTTGCTTCTTGTATTACTCATCCTCCCTGGACTCTGCTGGTGACCCTTCTCATGTCAATGCATTCAAGTTGTCAGGGGTCCTCCTGCATAACAGCAGTGGCTGCTGCAGATGCTGCTGTGGTAGCAGGTCACCCTTGCAGTGGTGATGACTGTGGCAGTGGCTTTGAAGGGCTTCCCACATGGCAGTGGTAGCTCCAGCTGTGGCAGGCTGCTTGCAAGATGGTGGTGACTGCCTGGAAACACCAGTGGTGGTGGTGATTGCAGCAGTGGTGGTTGCAGCAGCCTCCCATCTGGCTGTGGTGACTGCAGTGGCAGCTTACCCAGTTATAGTGTCCACAGTGGCAGCATGGTTACCTCATAGTGGTGGCAGTGGTAGCAGCAGTGTTGGCAGCTGCAATGGCCTCCCTGGCATCTGTGTTGTCTTTGGTGGTAATGGGGTTACACTGTGGAGTTGGCAGCAGTGCTGATGGCTGCAGCCATCTGCTTCACATCTGCAGTATCCCTAGTGGTAGCAGGTTAACTCGCAGCAGTGGTTGCAGTTGCCTCTCTCACATCTGAGGAGTCTGTGGCTGCAGTGACTGCTGTTCTGTGGGGAGCTGCTATGCAATGGGCAATGGTGCTGGGACTGGGCATTGGCTCCAGCAACTGTGGCAGCAGCAGCAGTGGGCCCATTTTCATCTTCTTTTGCAGGAGGAATGCATCCTGGGCACCTCCAGTCTTCCATCTTCTTGGAAGTGATTCTGTGTATAAGTTTTAAAGTGAACTGGATACACTGAAGAACAATTTTAAAGTAAATTATTAACACTCAAAGGTTATGGCACAATGCTTACTAAAGCCCAAGCTATTGATAGTTTTCATGTCTGGAAGTAAGAGCATATTCCTTTTGCAAATACATTTGTTTTGGAATTTTTATCTCCTCCTTTCATGAACTATAGATGAGTTTAATTCCAGAAAACAGATGTTGAGGAAATTTATTCTGTTTCAGTTGGACAGAGAAGTAGATTTGAAAATTTTACTATTTCCTTTACCTAAGGTAATTCTCACCTAAATCTGGATGATGTAAAATTTCTTCACAGTATGGAGTATAGAGTAATGTCTCAAAGTCATCTAAGGTACTAATATTATCTCTCCAAAAATACTAAGGATTTTAAGGAATGGGAAAAATAAGCCATTTTTTTTACGAAATGCTAGAATTTCAAAGACATTTTTGCACTTATTCTATGCCACTTTTAGAACACTTTTAAAAATATTGCCTTCAATATCAATTGTTGCTTTTCATTGCTTCACTTCTTGAATTCTAATTTTAAGGTAATTGTGTATGACTAAACTCCATTTTAGTCCATTTTGAAGAAATGATTTATAATTTTCTTTATTCTCATCTTATGGTAGCTGATTTTTTTTTTCTACCTTTCTTTTGTGCTTTTGGCAATCAATCATGTGTAAATGAATGCTAAAATATTGCAATTCCCTTAATTATAGCCTTAAAAAAAAGCAGAGCTAGAACTTTTAATTTTTCTTTAATTTATTAAATCATTAATAATCTTGTTTTTTAGTTTTATGTGTATTCTTCCCCCTCAGATCAAAAAATAAAGCATGAGGGGGAAAAAACTAGATAAGATGTCTTTTACAGGTTGATTAAACTTTGCCTTATCCCCATTCTTTTATATTGATATGTGCATATAAATTTTATGTGTGCCATGCCAGAAAGAACATAAATTTCTTGTAAACAATCTTAGCTTACAAATATTTATTTATGAAGACTTACAGGTTTTATGATTTTCAGGAAGTCAATCCCTCTCCCTCAGTGAAGTTCA
>NW_007738280.1:6637-8902 GCF_000696425.1 Galeopterus variegatus | reverse complement strand
TTTGCCTTATCCCCATTCTTTTATATTGATATGTGCATATAAATTTTATGTGTGCCATGCCAGAAAGAACATAAATTTCTTGTAAACAATCTTAGCTTACAAATATTTATTTATGAAGACTTACAGGTTTTATGATTTTCAGGAAGTCAATCCCTCTCCCTCAGTGAAGTTCAGTGCATTTTTTTCTATAATGAAGATCATAATCCCTGAACACATCATCAAATGATTGTGCATGAATGCCTTGATATAATGCACATCGAAAACTTAGCAACAAAAATCGATTGTCAATTTGGTTTCAGGCAGCCTCCCTGCAGCCAGAGACTAGATTAGGTTCCACTGGAATGCAGTGTCATAAAACTCTGTCCGCATGACACATATCAGAGTAGGAATCAATAAATTGCTTGTATAATTATGTTTTAACATGTTCTCGCACTCTCACATGTAAAGTCCATAAAGGGCTTAACAACTGCCATCTCCACAACTCTAGTTTCTAACTAAGATTAGTGATGTATTGCTTGGCTTGATGAATGAGTAAATGACAAGTAAGTAAAGGTTATTCAGCAAAAGATGAAAGAAAAAATGCCGAGTCTAATAATTTCATGTTGTATAGATTACAGACAATTTAATTCACTATTTTAGAATAGAAGGATTGACCAAGAGTTATTAATCAGCTCACCAAAGCAGTGAGAAGTCTAGAGAAACAGGGTTGGAGCTAAGCTTGCAGTAATAACTACAAATTCCAAATATACAGGATTGGCTGGAGCTGCTTCCAGGACCACAAGCATCTGAGCCACTCTCTTGCATTTTCTTCATGAGAAATCTGTCACTGCATGCCACCAGAGAACCACAACACCCTTTCCAGACCTGTGGATGACAGTTCTTCACACAGTGTTCTTCAGTGAAAGCAGCATACATTCTGTGTTGGTGAAGGTTTTGCTTCCTGCTCAATGATGGGTAGAAGACTTCAGTCTTACCATTGATTGTTGCTGAAACCACCAGACTTTTTGACATTAGAGTTCGGTAGAGCCCATGATGAGAAGCTCTGAACACATGTCCCGGAGTCAGGTGCTCATTTCTAACGGGTCTGAGTAGCATGTCAAATCTGTATAACATTCTCTATTGCTGATGGCACTGCTTTGCTTTAGAAACCTAAGGTTCTAAGCTATGGTTGTCATTTGGGAGAATTGCCTGAATTTGGGCCAGCCCCGTGGCTCACTCGGGAGAGTGAGGCACTGGTAGTGCCGAGGCCGCAGGTTCGGATCCTATATAGGGATGGCTGGTGCGCTCACTGGCTGAGCATGGTGCAGACCACACCATGCCAAAGGCTGCCATCCCCTTACTGGTCCAAAAAAAAAAAGGATTGCCCGAATTTTACACACCAATTTTTATCACCACAGGTGCATTCAAAGCCATAGGGTCTAATGCCAGGAGCTGGGTTCTGTGGTACACACAGCAGGCCACTTTCACCACATCTTGGAACTACATCAGAGAGCTTTCCTGCTCTAGGCCTCCTTTGTCTCCCATTAAGTAGCTTGTAGCAGAAATCTGAAATGTATTGCTACCAGATCCTAAAGAAACCCCAAAAGGCATGTGTTCCTTCTCACTGATGGGAGGGACACAATGTAATAGTTCGTCCTTTACTTCTGAGAGGATGTTCTGGCATAATAAGACCACTGAATTTCATTTGTTTCACACCTCTGAATCTTTATTGGGTTAATCTTCCACTTTTTCCATTGCTTGTCTAACCAAAGCCTCCAATTCACTTACCCCTTCATGATTATCTGGTCCTATAAACATGATGTCATTGATATTATAGGTAATGTGATATTTTCTTACATATCCAGATCCCTTTGAATTATTGTTATGGACTGAATGCTTGTGTCCCCCTAAAATTCATACTGTAATCTTAATCCCCTATGCAGTGTTAATTGGAGATAAGGCAAGATAAATAGGGTTCCATGAGGTCATGAGAGTGAGAGTGGGGTGCTCATAATGAGATTAATTCCTTTGTAAAAGAAGGAGGAGATGCTGGATCTTTCTCTCTGTTCTCTACCACGTGAGGATACAATGAGAAAATGGCCATTTGCAAACCAGAAAAAGGAATTGTACCAGATCCTAAATCTGCCAGCTCCTTGATCTTAGACTTCCCAGCCTCCAGTACTGTGAGAAACAAATGTTTTGTTCTGTAAACCATCCAGTATATGTTATTTTGTTATAGAAGCCCAATCTAAGACCACTATATTATGGCAGCAGGCAGGAGTTACA
>NW_007738280.1:4485-5637 GCF_000696425.1 Galeopterus variegatus | reverse complement strand
TTATTTTGTTATAGAAGCCCAATCTAAGACCACTATATTATGGCAGCAGGCAGGAGTTACATTACTTGGGCTAGAACATAAATGTATAGTATTGTCTACATTCATCTCACATGAAAGGGAATTGTTTCCAGTTTTCATTCTTGATAAGGATAGATATAAACGTGTTTGGCAGATGAATGATCTTATGCTATGTACCTGAAGCTGTGTTAATCTGTTCTAGAAAAGATACCACATCTGGAAACACAGCTGAAATTGGGATAATTTTTTGTTATTTCATTGTAAAACTCCATGATCTGTCTGGTTTTGTAGGGGCCAGACTGGTGTACTAATGGTATATGATGGAACCAGCTCTGCATTTTGGGGTCTTTAAGTGTCACACAAATCTTAGCCTTTCACTCCAGGATGTGACATTGCTTTTGTTTAGTACCTTGACTAGGAGTTGGGGTAGGTAGATTTGAGAGCCTTCTGCCAGGCATGCACCACTATAATAGCTATTTACCCAACTCTCTGGGATACCCATTTTAAGTAGACATTGAAGCACCTGAGAAATTACCACTGTGAGCATACCTAGACTAGGTCCCCATTTATTTGCCCTCAATATGCAATCCCTGAAGCCAAAAGGCCTCAATAAAGCTTTTGGTCCCCAAGTCCTCAAAGTATTTAGATATACCCCTTTCTTTAACGTATCTTTATCTAAATAAATGGTGTAGGATAGTCTGTGGAAGGTCTAGGGAATCCATTACAGTATAAAGCTGGTAAGGTGTTGTTGAGTTCTTCCCCTGGGAACCCAGTTTGTCCTTCAACGAATAGATTCCATGTCTCAGGAATGGGTCAGGTCTAGAAACTGAGCAAAAGACTGTGACTTTCTATTTACATGGCCATCTTCAACCTCATGATCTTCTATCCTTCATTTAATTATGTAGATTAATAAACACCTTCTTGGGTGCCCATATTCCTTACTTTGAGAATATATATTTTGTTTCCCATCATCAGATGCCTGAGGCCATTCCTGATGGCTAGTTAGGACAATCGTACTCACCTTGTTTCTGAGAGTTGAAAACGACCCCTTGACTTCTATTAGCCTAGAATCCTATCAATCCCACTGCTGTCAGGGACCCCAGCTCTGTAACAGAATCTGCTACGACCAATTTT
>NW_007738280.1:2731-3230 GCF_000696425.1 Galeopterus variegatus | reverse complement strand
TAAGCTATTTCTGTAGTATCTGAGCAAAATTTTATTTCAGAGTAAGCTCCCCAGGACCACTCTTGGTACCAACTCTCATTTATTAGTTTCCCTGGGAAATAGACTGTGAGACCTGAGATTGGCATGCAGGAATTTTATCAGAGCATGTTCTTGGAAACAACACATTTTTGTGTTTGAAGAAATAAGTTTGAGCAGAGGGAGCTGAACTGAGAAGCTGTTGCAACAAAGGCCTCAGCTATTTTTATAGGGAGGCCTATAGCTAGAAAGACCCTTCTGAATTGCCCCATGGAAGTAAGGTAACTGGGTATGTCTATATAAAACAGTCACCAGATGCAGCTTGCCCCTGGAGGGAGGTAGACCTTGGGTGAGGTAGCTTACTTCAGCTGAAGTTAACTCCTGGGCAAGAATTATCTGTGAGCTGTCAGAAGTCATTGGTCTGGGCCGGCCTGGTGGCGCACTGCTACAGTGCGCCGCTTGGGAGCGTGGCGGCGCTCCCACC
>NW_007738280.1:0-689 GCF_000696425.1 Galeopterus variegatus | reverse complement strand
ATAAAAGCAAAAGTTCATTACTCAGATAATATAGATAGCATTGAAGAGCTGTTTGGATTTGGAACAATGAAACAATAAAGAATAAAAGCCTTTCATGAATGCACAGAGGCAAAGAATTCATGAAAAATACTGACAGTAACATAGAACATGGCTTCCACTGTCATATTATCTCATTTTATTCTAATTAAAAAGTAATCCATATTTATGACATCTTATATAAATATATATGTATAAAACATTATGAAAGTATATAAAATAGAAAGTGAAGGGGTTCTCATCACAGAACTCAAAGATAACTGCTATCAACTTTTAGTCTATCTTCCTTCACATTTTCCTTTTTTTTTTACATATAGTAATGTGCATCAATAGGTTCACTGTACCATAAATGACATCATAAGAGAAATTAGAAGATGACGTTACCAAACCCAAGTTCAGCTGCCCACCACCAGAAGAAAGACTCAGAAGTCAAATGTTGGTAATAAGGGAAGACTGCTTATTCAGGTCTGGTAACCTAAATGAGATGGTAGACTAACCCATCTCCCCAATAAACCTGAAGGGGAATGGCAAGACTAAAAACATCTCAGAGACTCAGATTTACTGAGGGTTTGTAAAAGAGTGGGTTGAGGGAGAGGGGTCCAAGATGGCGACGGGTCTGGAGCGGCCGTGCCAGGAGACAGCGCGATCCTGAG
>NW_007738279.1:45033-45529 GCF_000696425.1 Galeopterus variegatus | reverse complement strand
GGACAAAAATAGGGTTATTGCGGCCTTGTAAGGTATTCCTTACTTGTATCATAAGGGAGGAGATGGGATTACAATCTAAGCAAATGTGGGCTCCCAGAAGCCCAGGGAGAAGATTGGCCACATATAAGCTATATGTAAAAAGGTTAATGGGGTCTGGCACCTTTTGTAGGGCAATGAGTATAGCAAACAGCTCTTTTTATTGTGCTGACCCGTCACAGGGGTGAAAATGAGTAGCAGGGGCTGACTGTGATGTGGTGCATGGGGGTTTGTAAATAATTACAGCAGCCCCTGATTAGCCACCATCCGTGAAGACATTGTAGGCGTCTACCAGGGGTTTGGCGACAAAAAGCAGTGGGTTGGTCCATGACAGCTCTTTGAAGGCAGAGACCCATTTATTGTTGCCATAGTGGCAATCAACAACCCCAACATACCCTTCTAGGGCCAGTGCCAGCCGGTTTTGATATTGAGCTAACCATGTAAAATCTGCCAAGCAGAA
>NW_007738279.1:43447-43869 GCF_000696425.1 Galeopterus variegatus | reverse complement strand
TGGTGTTAGTGGCCATGAGCCATAACTCTATAGGGGACTCAGGGTCATATCATTTCAACTGGGCGCTGTTTAGGAGATCTTGGACTGACTTCAAAAGCTGTCAGCACTCAGGCGGAAGCATGAAGGGGATGCTGGGGTCAGAGGCGTGCAATAGGGCAAACAGGGGAGCGAGCTGGCCAGTGGAAAGGGGAATCCATGAGCGTAGCCAATATATTTCGCCTAGAAGCTTTTGTAATTGAGGGAGAGTATACGAATTTGAGATGGTTAGCTGAGACTTTAATGGGCTAGCCTTTTCTAATGTTAAAAGTGTGCCGAGAATTTTAAATGGGGGTATGGTCTGGACTTTATTGGCTGACACCTGTAACCCTTATTTAGTCAAGCAGGAGAGAGGCTCAGTGCATGAGATAAGTCCACGGGCGTTG
>NW_007738279.1:41511-41933 GCF_000696425.1 Galeopterus variegatus | reverse complement strand
CTGAGGGACCATTCTTTTATTGACCTCTCTAAGGTCTTGTAGCATTCTCCACTTTCCAGAGCCCTTTTTAATTACAAATACTGGAGTATTCCAGGGGCTAGTGGATGGGCGAATATACCCTGCTTGGAGCTGCTCATCAACAATTTGTTGTAGGGCCTGCAATTTATTATCAGGAAGTGGCCACTGCTCTACCCAAACTGGGGGCCCATTTATCCAACGGATGGGGGGCCCCAGGGGAGCAGTGGCCTCTAGGATTAGGGGTGACCGGCCATCTGTTTATGAGGAGTTTCTGGGAACTTGACTCTGGGAAGAGGCAGAGTTTCTTAGGTCCCGAGAAGTGGGATCTCCCCTATTGTTTGGAAAACAGGGGAAATTAAACTGTTGCTGATATTCCTCCTCATCTAGAATAAAGGCCTTATGGT
>NW_007738279.1:39519-40403 GCF_000696425.1 Galeopterus variegatus | reverse complement strand
GGGGTCCATGGCAGTCCTCTCTTTCCAACATCTCTACTGGCAATGACCCACTTTTCCATAGAACGATCTTTGAGCCCAGCACAGGCAAGCTTGTGGTCGGCAGCCATGCCCTCCCAAACTAGCATTTGTACAAACTGATCCCGGAGAGGACCTGGGGGAAACTTTCTCTGTATGCTTTGTTCCAACCGAACTATGAAAGAGGGCAGGTCCTCAGAGGGTCGCTGGGTGACCCTGGCAATTGCGGGCTCACTGGGCCCTTCAGCCAACTTTTTCCATGCGGCTAATGCTGTTGCCCTAACCTGGTCCTGGTAGGGGGCTGGAATAGCAGCCTGTTGGATTCCAATACTAAATTGATCTGCTGTTCCAGACAGCATGACAAAGCTGATAGGGATGGGTGGGTTGGCTGCTTGGTTTATCTCTACCTGCACATGGCACTCTTCCTTAAAGAAGGCACAGAATTTGATAAACAGATTTGGAGGGAGGACAGCCTTACAGAGCATTTTCCAATCTTGGGTCGTACAAGATTGATGCACTAAGCCCTGGAGGATGGTTTCTGCCCATGGGGAATGGGGCCCATCCTCTGCAACAGCCTTTTTCAGCTCTTTAAGATCATGAGTTTCCCAAGGGTACCAAGCAGCCGGCCTGTTTCCACCAGGAGCAACGTTAACCGGATAGGCCTGAGGGGCCGCTTCCCCCCATGGGCTGTGGATGGCTGGATGTTCCCAGCGAGCCATGACAGGAAAAGCCTGAGGCTCTGCTGAGGATGTTTTTAAAGGTGGACTAGCCTCCTGTACTTCTTCAGGTGCCGCTTTCTCTCCTTCGGCTAAACTTTGGCGGGGTGAATATGCCGGGAGAGGAGGGTACAGAGTAGGGGCATAGGTATC
>NW_007738279.1:19516-38519 GCF_000696425.1 Galeopterus variegatus | reverse complement strand
AGGTTTTTTACATCCTCCAATCAGCTTAAGGGTTAAGGGCATGCATCCTGTCTCAATACCTAGCTATTGCAATTACGCAGTGTTCACAAGTGCGGCCAATAAGGGCTAAGGCAAGGTTCCCACAGACACTCCCACCCTGCTCTCTCCCGGTGCCATCTTAAGCTGCCACGTTAATCCACTTGTAATGTCATTTTAAGGTGGTGTTAGTTTTTTAAAAGCCCAACACAAGACAGAGAGAGGCAGAGGGAAAGATTAGAGTATATCTATGATCTGCTTTGGAGAAGAGGGATTCTAGTTTCCATGGCTTGCCTCAGGGGAGAATGAGGCTGAGAGATAAGAAGGCAGAAAAAGGTCAGAGGAAATGATGCCTTCAAAGCTGCTTCTGAAGCCTTCACTTTGGGGTATCACTTTCTGGGCCCCAACAAATTTCTCAAGAAAGGCAGGTGTAGTGGCTAAATCATGGTCCCAAAAAAGATATGCCCACATCTTAGTATAAACCTATGAATGTTACCTTATCTTGAAAAAGGATCTTTGCAGATGTAATTAATTTAAAAATCTTGAGATGAGGAGAATATCCCAAATTTTCCAGGTAGGCCCTAAATCCAATGACAGATATCCTTATAAGAGACACAGAGTTGAACAGAGACACATGGAAGGCAATGTAAAGGTACAAGTAGAGATTGGAGTGATGTGGTCAGAAACTATGAAAGCCAGAAACCACCAGAAGATAAAAGAGGCACAGAACAAATTCTCCCCTAAAGCCTCTGTAGGAAATTTGACCCAGCTAACACTTCTGGCCTCTAGAACTGGGAAAGAATACTTTTCTGTTGCTTTAACCTACCAGGTTACCAATTTGTTACTGCCATCCTAGGAAACAAATAGAGTATGACTTCAACCAATCACTGAAGCTCAACCAAAGTAGGAATATTTCACCAAAAGGAAAGGGGACTATCAAAATTTCAGTTCCTCATTCATAATCACTCAAATCATTCTGAATGTTTTGGCATGTGTTGGGACTCCAGCAGACTTTAAACCCAAGTGAAATTTCAAGCACATCAAAATCACTCAGGCAGAAGCACTTTGAGGCATATAGATGAGGAAAGAAATAAATAGGGATATATCCATATACATTTTTCAAAAGCACATACACTCAAGCTCAAAAATATGACACAATAATGATTATACCAACTTTCGTTAATAACTAATTTTAATAAGAGTAATTATTATGTATTAATTGAAAGAATAACATTTCTTTGATAATTCCTATACTCAAAACCAGCAACTTAGAACAATAAAGACTTCAGCTCTTATCAATTTATAAGTTTGTATCGAATACCCATGGAATTCATAGATATGTTAGATCTTTAGGGAAGAAAAAATCATGTCATGATCCTTGTTTTCTAAAAGCATTTCCTCTGGCAGGATGCACACCTGAATATTACTAAATCGTCAGTATTTCATAAATTGAGGTAAAAAGTGTGAGTTCCAGATGTTGCTGGTGGGCATTCATTTTTTTTTGGGGGGGGGGTGGCTGGCCAATACAAGGATTGAACTCTGGACTTGCTGTTTTCAGCTGTAGGGCCCATAAAACCCCAAAGGAGACATTCCCTAAAACATGGTGCCTTTCCGGCTTCTCTTCCGGGTCCTAACATTCCTGCCGGAGCCAAAGTATGGCCTATCAAAATCATCACCCGCCCTTCCAACCAATCAGCCACTGCCCCGCATACTAACCACCCTCTCCTTGAACTCAGCTCTCTATAAATGTATGCTTCACCCTCAAATAAAGCGGAACTTCTCCGGTGAACTGTCAGCTTGGGTCCTGTCGTTCTGGCAGGATCACGACCAGTTACCTTCCTTTCCACATTTGAAGCATGCCCCAGGGGGAGTTTTGGAGGCAGAGGGCCCCAAAAGGCGTCCAGGAGACGGTTTTATTATTTGGGCCAACATTTGAAAATTGGCCAGGTCAGCCTTTTGTTTTCATCGTTCTTTTCCTCCTCTCTATTATGGAAGACTTTAAAGGCCACTGATAAAATCTCGGTCTGTGGGGTAGCGGGACCCTGTTCTAGTTTTTTTAACTTAGCCCTAATGTCGGGGTAGGATTGGTCCAAAATGGCATCCGTCTTCTGAGGTGGGATCTAGGTTGGTGTATTGTTGGAGAGCCTGAGTTAGTCGATTGAGGAACTTGGAGGGAGTTTCTTCCTTTTTTTGGAGGATTTCTTGGACCTTTTGGAAATTGACAACTTTGCGGGCAGCCCTTTTATGACCTGCAATTAGGCAGGAGGCAAATTGGTCTTGGGCCTGGATACCCTGGTTTGTATTATAATCCCAATGGGGATCCTGTTCGGGAACTGCCTGTGGGCCCGTTGGGAAGGCAGGGTTAGTGCGATGGGTTTCATCTGCATGAGCTTGGGCCGTGTCCCAGATGCAGCGGCACTCTACAGGAAGGAGGGTGTTAGCTAGTAACATGTAAATGTCATGGTGGGTGAGGCTGTAGGCCTGGAGAACCCATGGGAGTTCTTTAATGTAAGTGGTGGGACCGGTGGTAAATGATCCTAATTTTTTCTCTAATTGAGTAAGGTCCGCTAGTGAAAAGGGAACATGTACCCTAACGACCCCTTCAGCACCAGCTACTTCACGGAGAGGAGCCACAGTGGAGGACGGGGGGTGTCCCCGAGAACGAGTAGGAAGAGCGGAAGGGTTAGGTGTGGCAGAAGATGGCAGTGGAGCCGGTGAGGCAGAAAATGGCGGGGTGGAAAAAGATGGTGGTGGAGTGGGTTGTGGGGATTCGGGGGCAGACGGAACTACAGGAGGAGGGGTTCTGTACGGAGGAGGTTCGTCCGCAGGGTCAAAACCATCAGAAGTAGGGAATGACGGAGGTGGCGAGGACAGAGGGGGTTTGGAAGCGAGGAGAACCTGGGAGGGAGAACAGGTAAGACAGAGGGAGGGATTTGGGGCAAGTAGGCGGAAAGCCCACGGAAATTATAGATATGTTAGATCTTTAGGGAAGAAAAAATCATGTCATGATCCTGGTTTTCTAAAAGCATTTCCTCTGGCAGGATGCACACCTGAATATTACTAAATCAGTCAGTATTTCATAAATTGAGGTAAAAAGCGTGAGTTCCAGATGTTGCTGGTGGGCATTCATTTTTTTTGGGGGGGGGGGGCTGGCCAATACAGGGATTGAACTCTGGACTTGCTGTTGTCTGCACCATGTTCTAACCAACCAACCAGCCAGCCCTGCTGCTTGACATTCTTGAAACTTTGTCTTACTTTGGAAATCTCAGAATAGTTCCTTTTTAGAAATTTCACAATTATTCTACTTATTTTCTGTTAAAAAGAAAAAATCCACTTTTCCCTGATGAGCAAAATATGTCAATATTCTTATTTTTGTTTAATATCATATTTATTCCTTAAGTAATTTCAAATTTGGTTCTGTTACTCTCTTTCTAAAAGAGACTGTAGTAGAAGTAAAATCCTTTTTCTTTTATTCTGTAGGTTCTTTGCTTGGTCTCTGTAATAAAGGACAGATTTACAAGAGAAAAACAAACTGAAGAGTACCCAGAGATGGGGTAAATCAAAGTGTTACAGGGCACACTCACCTCTGGCTGAGCCTCCCCAAAATTTGATACCAAACTCACAGATCCAGCTGCCTGTCCCCAGACAAAAGCAAACCACTCAAAAGTGAAATGTTAGTGAAAATGGAAGTCAGTTTTTATTCAGGACCTGAGGAGAGATGTTGGGCTAACGCATCTCTCTGGTAAACCTGAAGGGGGACGGCCAGGCTAAAGCCATCTCAAAGACTCACTTTACTGAGGGTTTTTTTTAAGAGGGGAACGAGAGAATGGAATGTGGGAAATGAAAAGTAGGAGAGAAGCATGCTATGAGGGGCCCATGTCTATAAGTCAGGTACAAGGCCTCACCAAGGCCTCGTCTGGTTTCTGTTCTAATCTTCACTGTCACCTCAGGACCCTGTAAGATTTTCATTTGCTCTGGAGTAGAATCAACTCTTCTGCAATGTCTTTTTTGTAGTTTTGCTTCGCAGAGCTCTGATTGACTTGGCTGGTGCCCAAGGTCAGTTTCCATTCATTTGGCCTTGATCACTTCTCAAAATTCTACAAGTCTGAAGTAAAGAACTTTTAGCTTTGCAAAGTACTGATTAGCTTCTCAGCCTTGTTTTCATATTTAGCAAGCAAGATAAGAAAGTCAGGGGGTGAGAAGAAAGAGTGGAGAGAAAAAGAAAACTCTCCTTTTGAAAATTCCTCCCCCCAACCTGCAGCCCAGGCAGTTTTAGGTCCCAACATGGCTTCAGTCCTGCTCATTCCAAAAAAAAGGGGTGTTTAGAACTTGGGTTTAAATATCATCTTCAGCCAAAACAAAGTTACAAGTTATAAGGAAGAAGACAAGCTATGAGAGGGCAGCTAGAAAAAGTATGATAAACAAGTGTTAAGGTTTGTTATGCAGATTTAAGTTCATGCCTTCTCCATTGCTAAGAGTCTCTTGTGATTTAAGAGTCACCTTTCTCCTTCTGGTACAGAAAAGGAGACACCTTTACAAATGAAGATTTCCTTTATAAATGTAAATTTCCTTTACAAAAGGGAAAGCTGTTTTGGGAGCTTATCCTTTGTCTGCTATTTCCCAAAATAACCAGCTCAAAATAATCCTTATACCATGGAGGCTTATTTGGGGATGGCATATTCTGCTGTCCTACAGTCATATTTGGGGGTGGCCTGTTCCAGTCTCCTACAATAGGGTCCCCCAAAGAGAAATGTGATACCGTATAAAATATCCTGGGCAAGCAAGGAATCCCATGGCAAAAGTAGATTTCAGGAAATAAAACTCAGCTAAAACAGATGGCAACAAGCATTATATAGGCTGTAAGGCAATAGAAAGGTCAGATCAGTAGTTTTTGGTGAAGGCATTTTGAGTAGAACTTTGTATCTCGTGGGAGAAAGGAAGACAAGCAGTGGCATCAAGGTGGCCCCAGGTGCAGTTGAGACTGCAGCAGAGTCTAAACCTAAACAATATTTCAAAGGTACTATAAGCAATAATTCTAGAGCACTTATCTCCCAAACCTTTCATTTCTTTAACCCATTATTATTCAACGATCACTTTTTGAGTGCTTAAAATGTATAAAGTACCCTGTTATGCTATTTATCAGGAATACAGATGAAGAGGACATACTTATAACCTCAAAGAACTCTCAGGGTAAGACAAGAAAAATAATAACAGGCCGGGCCAGTTAGCTCAATCAGTTAGAGTGTGGTCGAGTGTGGTGCTGATAACACCAAGGTCCAGGGTTCTAACCCTGTACCAACCAAACACACACACACACACAGAAGAAAAAGGAAAAAAGTAAAAGAATAACAGCAATATAGTGTAACAAAGTCTATAATGACAAAATACACAATAATACTACAAGAAATTGTAGAGACAAAAAGAACTTTTCTTCCAGCCCTGAAGATTCAAGAATTTAAGTCTACAAAACAAACTAACAATAGACAGATTAATCAGAGAACAGGCATACAGATTTATTTATGTACAAATGCATGGGAGCCACACAAAATTTGAGACTCAAAGAAGGGCCAAATGGCTGAAACTTAAATATTCTCTTCAGAGGGAAGGAGAAAGTGGGTGATATAGGCAATTTCAGAGGAAAAGTAAATGATTTGGGGGGAAGATTAATAGGTCTGAAGAATAGACAACAGCCTGAGACAAAGTTCATCTGGGCTGTACATGTGGCGTCAACTCTAGTTTTCTTTCCTAGGGGTTAATCTTCTCTGTTTGATGAGATTATAGGGAGGGGGCAATTGCTTTCCTTCTATAGGAGTTTCCATTAGTCAAGTAAGGGAACTACAGAGAAACCCCCTCCCTAGGCTTCCAGAAAGGCAGAAAGGCCAGATGCAGGTGGGTTGGAGAAGGTCAAAGAGACTTTGGTTTTGAGGCTGTTTCTTTAGTTCAAAATACTCAGTATGTGAAAAACACCATGTTCGGGGCTATTGTTTTCCTGAGCCCCAGTAATACCACATTTGCCCAAAGGAGAGTACATTTAACTGCAGTTCAATTTACAGAGAAACATATCCGTTTGCTAGCTCTTAAAAAAAAACAAAAAAAAACTAGTGAGTAGCAGTTCTCAAAATATAAAAGAAAAAGAGGGAATTACCAAATAGAAGAAATAGCATGTACAAAGGCATAGAGCTGTAAAACTTGCTGGTGAGTAGCTGTTCGTGCCTGAATGACGTGTGAATATGTACTGAGATAGTAAGGGAGACGTTGCTAGAAAAGTAGGCAAAGATCAAGTAGTAAGAGAATTTTATATCATGGAAAGGTTTTGAATTTTATCCTGTGGGTAATGAATAATCACTGGAGGTTCTTTTACACTGTGATGAATTCAGGTGCTAATCATTCTGTCTTAGTCCATTTTCTGTTATGATAATAGAATACCACAGACTGGGAAACTTATAAAGAAGATACATTTATTTCTTACAGTTCTGCGGGCTGAGAAGACCAAGGTTGAGGGGCCACATCTGGTGAGGGCCTTCTTACTGCATGATAACATGACAGTGGACATCCCATGGAGGGAGGCCAGGAGCATGTCATCTCAGTTTCTCTTCCTCTTCTAATAAAGTCACCAGTCCCATCCTGGGTCCCCACCCTGATAACCTTATTTAATGCTAATTATTTCCCAAAGGCCCCACCATCAAGTGCCATCAACACATAAATTTGGGGATTAATTTTCCAACACATGAAATTTGGGAAACACATTCAAATCATAGCACCCTTCACAGTCATGCTCAGCAGGGCAATCTGACATGGATTCAGAACACAAAGAACCACAACCATGGAATCCATGGTTAACAAACACCCAGGTGAGATTCCGATATATCTCTGGTAGCCCCCAGCCCCAAATCTGGCCTTGGTTTTCCAATTCTGGATTTCCATTTCTCTTCCTATCGTAAAATTATAAAGGATAAATTAGGAAGGACATCAGGGTTTTGTGGCCATGGTAAGGGGATGGAAAAAGAGATCAATTTCAAAGTAATTCATCTCTTAAGCAGGTTCACACTTTTTGACCAGGAAACCTGAACATTTCTCTCCTACCCTGCTGAGTTAGCATATATGTGTGGATCAGGATTCAAATAAATAAACAAATAAAAAGACTTTTCACAGGCTGCTGTCATAGGAATGCACAAGGAAAATGAGCATGTTGGCATTACTGGGCACAGGTCAGGCTGTCTGCCCCTTTTAAAAGCAAATCACTCAAAAGTAAAATGTTGGTGAAAATGAAAGTCAGCTTTTATTCAGGAATACCGGTGACCTGAGGAGAGATGTTGGGCTAACCCATCTCTCTGGTAAACCTGAAGGATAACGGCCAGACTAAAGCCATCTCAAAGACTCGGATTTACTGAGGGGTTTTTAAAGAGGAGTTTGAGGGAATGGAATGTGGGAAATGAAGAGCAGGAGGGAGGGGGATGTGAGCTGTGGGGGCTCTGTGCAAAGAGCCAGGTACAAAGTCTCACCAAGACTCCACCCGGTTTCTGCTCCCACCCCTGGTATTATGTTATGGTCCTGCTGGAGGGGTGGAACCAGTATAGCTTTACTGATGCCATCCTCGGTTTCCTTTGGATAGTATGTGCAAGTCTGCAGCTCCAGGCTGGCCGGAAAACAATGGTACATTCATGTTAAATAATGTCATCTTGCCCCATAACCAAGGTTCAAAATATCAAATAACCATGGGAAAAGAGGGAACTCAGAGAAATGCATGCCAAGAAAAAAACTGTGTTCTTTTAAAATCTTTTGGAGCCCATGCAGTTTTAGGCTCCAACATGGCTTCAGTCCTGCTCACTCCATTAGGACTCATTTTATTGCCAATGATGTATTTGTTGTTATTATTGTTATTTTCTTTGTTGGTTTTGTTTTGGTTTGGTTTTTGCTGTTTTTTAAGTTTCCATTTCCCTAAGTGGGGAGTCCCCCAAAAACCAAGAGGCTTCTGAGTCCAATCCAGGAGGTGGGCCAATTGTCTGACATTGAAATGCAAATCATGTTATCAGTTTAGCTTGTGTTAGAAAAACTTTAAACAAATGCCAAGAAAATGAAAATCTCTTCCACCTGCTGTTTAAAGAGATACCAGGTCATAAATGTCATAAATGGTCAGCTGGGGGTATTTGTTAAAAGACGAAGAGTTGAGAAACATGGATAATGGCAGAATGTTTGCATTCCTCATCTGACTAATTATAACAGCTGTGGCCAAACTGCCCGACTTACACCCTCTGAGAGATTTACTGGGCTACACAAGGTAGGACAGGTATTAGTATTTATAAGCAAACCATTCAAGTAGCACCTATAGTCCTTCGCAGGTGAGGTGTTTTCACTCCGGGGTCAGCAAGCTCTATTTGTACCTGTGCATGATGGATGAAAACAGCCCTTCAAGAAAGAAAAATATAAAGCCACACGTTCATATGTTGTGGCCAATGCTCTGGAGCTTTCTATAATTGTAAGGATGTCAACTCAACATTGTGGCCGTTTATTGAAGAATTTGTTTATACAATTGTTAACAGTGTGAGTGGCATGCTTTCAGGAGTAAAATTGCTTCAGGCATTGCAAGGTAAAACATTGGTGATGATATAAATTATTTCCCCATACTTTACTGTGGTTATTCAAATAGGATTTAATTTAAAGTGAATCCAAACCATTTAGAGGGATTTTTTTTTTTTCAAATAGGCTTTTCCTCCCAATTTCTTCCTATTTGTTTATCTATATTTATTAAGATGAAATATGTTTAAGATTCTAAAAAACTATAATTTATTACCTGAGACTATTGAGGTTTAAAAGAATACTTACTCTGTTGCTGGGCACATGCAGCTCCTGGCTGAGGCTCCCCCAAATTTGTCATACAGGTGCAGCTGCCTGCCTTCTTTCAATAATAAACCACATAAAAAAAAAAAAAAAAGTCAGATGTTGGTAGAAATGGAAGTCAGCTTTTATTCAGTAATATTGGCAATCTGAGTAGAGATGTCAGGCTAACCCATCTCTCTGGTAAACCTGAAGGATAATGGCCAGACTAAATCCGTCTCAAAGACTCAGATTTACTGAGGGCTTTTTAAAGAGGGGGCTGAGGGAATGGAATGTGGGAAATGAAAAGCAGGAGGGAGGGAGATGTGAGCTGTGGGGGCTCTGTGCAAAGAGCCAGGTACAAGGTCCCTCCAAGCCTCCATCTGGTTTCTGCTCCCGTCCTTATCTCAGGGTCCTGCTGGATCGTACGTGCCTCGTTGTGAGTCTGCAGCTTCAGGCTGGCTGGAAAACAACTTTACATTCATATAAATAATGTCATCTTACCCCATAACCAAGGTTCAACACATCAAATAAGCATGGGAAAAGAGGGAACTCAGAGAAAGGCATGCCAAGAAAAAAAAAAAAAAGTGCCTTTTTGAAATTTGCCTACAGCCCATGCAGTTTTAGGTCCCAACATGGCTTCAGTCCTGCTCACTCCAACAAATTGTTTCCTTTGATCTTCCAGTTTACTCTTTGCCATACGCAGATCTTTGCAAGGTATCACGTTCAAACACAATAGACAACAAAGGGCTGTTTGAAGCTGCCTTTTCTGTGACACAGACAGTGAAAGAAATCCACCAACGAGACTCATCTCTACAAAGAATGCACAATTGCAAGTTCAGCAATTGATTCTAACTGTTCAAGTCAATTTGGATAATACAGGGAGGAAGTAGGGGGAGAGTGGATGAGAGAGAGAGAAAAACAGACACACAGGCAGGCAGGCAGAGAGATAAATGCAGAGACAAAGAGAAAATCCAAACAAGTTTACAAGGTACAATAAGCACATATACTTTACTTGTCCTAGACAATATTTTTTGAAAATTGAATTGATTGTCGACATTTAGAAATCAGGAGACTTAGCCATAGAAATCCTACTTTCTGACTTCTATTGAAAAGGAAGAAAATCGGATAACACCGGACCTACAGATTTTCAGTACAATTGCCCCCCCAGTGTTGAGTGTTTGACGGTTCTTTAGAGTGGAAATCTCTCCAGTTAGCCCACTCCCCTCCTGAGCTACTCTACTTACTTGTGTTTACCTGCATATCCCTGCAGGCATCTGATGGAATCATGCCTTTTTGCAAGACCCAGAGGACTCTCTTACTTTTCAAAAATAATAAGGTATAGCACATTCCCAGTGCACATGCCATGACTTCTCATTCCCTTAGCTACAGTGTGCATGTTTCACGGTACACAGGACTATTCTGTGTAACCTCAGAATCCTTTTAACACAGAGCACCAGGTAGCCAGTAACAATCAGAGATTACACAGAAAATAAACTATCCCTGCCGTAATTAGTCTGGACTAAATACTATTAGTAGCATTGGCCATTAGGTGGGTGTTAACTAATATCTGTCTTCACCACTGCTTACTAACTATTGCCCTAGCATTAGAAAAATTCTGAGTGATTTATAAAATACTTGGTAAGAAAATAATTGTAAATGTTATTAAATAACTTTGATGTTATTAAAAATCACCCAGGAGCACTTACTCAACATCTTTATTCAACACATTTAGTCAGTACCTACTATGCACCAAAAGAAATGTAAGAAGAATAATGAACACAGATTCCACCCTTAAGGGCTACCTTTAATAGGAGATCAGAGATACTATGAATAACTGTAAAACAAAGCTGAGAGTAATAAGTGATATAGTAGAGATGCGAATAAAATGCATGGCACTTTTCTCAAACTTCAGTGTTGTCGGGGGTGAAAGGGTACGACACCTTTCCTCATCTATCATAAGGGTCACAGACAACACTCTGATATCAACACATGATATCAACCATGGCAGGTTAACAAGAGAAAAGCATAATAAATTTATTTAATTAAATTTTATGTGACACAGGAATCCTCAGAAATGAAGACCAAAGACCCAGGGAAAACTGTCAGTTTTTATGCTTAGATTTCATGAAGAATGAACAGCCGTGTAGAAATGTGATTGGACAAAATGGGTATTATCTAATGGGAGCAGACCAAGGGGGGAAACCAGCAAGGCCTGTCTGTTCAGAATCTTCCTAGCCTCTCTGTGTAGTATTCCTCTCTCCTAGATATAGGGCAGAACTACTTTGGAATGAGGGTTTTATGACCTGCCATCAGAAAAGGTAGGTCAGAGAATTTCTC
Organism: Galeopterus variegatus; assembly: GCF_000696425.1. Taxonomy (NCBI): domain Eukaryota; kingdom Metazoa; phylum Chordata; class Mammalia; order Dermoptera; family Cynocephalidae; genus Galeopterus; species Galeopterus variegatus. The sequence goes on along the minus strand of NW_007738279.1, from coordinate 27,350 downwards.
TGTGGCCAACTCCTACACAGAAAGGCAGTGGAAAGTTAGAGTAATATTTCTAGATTTTTTGGTTTGCTTTGGGGTTCTAGTTTCTATGACCCATCTTGGAGAAGGGAAATTATGGTTTCTATGATTCTCTTCAAAGGAGAAAAGAGAGGTGGGAGACAGGAGGACAGAGACAGACTTTGTTTTCGAGGCTGCTTCTGAGGTCTTCCAATCTCCTTAGTTCAAAGTACTCAGCATGCCAACGCAGCATATTTTAGGAAATCATTTTTTTGCCCCAATAATGTGCATCAGGATCACTTTGAGAACTTGCAAAAATTTAGCTACCTTCATAGACTGTGACTTAGTAGCAATCTCCTTAGTTCAAAGTACTCAGCATGCCAACGCAGCATATTTTAGGAAATCATTTTTTGAGCCCCAATAATGTGCATCAGGATCACTTTGAGAACTTGCAAAAATTTAGCTGCCTTCATAGACTGTGACTTAGTAATTGGCAGTAAGTCTTACTATTTTTATTATGCATAGTTGTAATTGTATATATATATAAATACACAAAATCAAATTTTATTAAACCCTTTATTCCCTATTTATTTTATCACTTTCAGGAGTTCCACTTGTAAAATTCTAGGCTATATCTAAAATCCATGTCACAGTCAATATCAGAGTCTAACTAGTTGTTCATAAGAGAGTATTATATCCCTAATTTGTCTCTTCTTGCCTAAGAGTTAAGGATGTAAAACTAGATAAATTTAATTCCTTTTGTTGAAATGTTTTGTGGGGGTATGAGGAATGGAATTCTGTGTTTGTGTGTTTAAGTACAACTAATTAACATCTGTACTGAAACTATACTTTTTACTCATTGTCTCACCAATATCAGCAGACAGTGCAGATATAAGCCTATTACCAAAACAACAACAAGAAAAGTAGGTATCGTAACTATACGCCTAACTTGTTAGAACACAGCCCCCCTCCCCCACCTTCCACATCACAAATAAAAGTCAAAGAGATACAGATTTTCAGACTTCAGCTGGCTTGGTAGATTAAGCACGTGTGAGACTGGCTCTTTGGAGTGCTTACATTTGGGATTGCACACTGTATAGTGATAAAAACTCTGTTTGTTTTAGCTCCCAGGATTAATTATTTGAGAGTGGATTGTTGTTAGATTATTCAACAAAAGATAGTCATCTCAGGCAAAATTTCTGAGGTCATAATCTTTTTTAAGAGAAAAATACAGATGTCCCCTTATTATTTTCAGCCAGTTGCTAATAGCATCTCAACCTGGGAAAACACCGTTCTCTACACATACAACACTTCTGACACCAACTATGTGAGTTTTTCCACACCAAGCAATTCTCTAGCTCTCCAGACACCAGCTGGGTGTCCTACAGATTTAATCCAATTCTGACACTATCTACCTGTGGTTAGTGTCACATTCCACAAGTGAAAGGACTCAGTCCCACAAGACTGCCACCAATTTAGATGTCAATTGCAAGTCCAGACCTCCCATACTTCTGCTGGACCAGCTATAAATTGGGGGTTACTGCAACCCCTTCCTCAGGTTTTACAATTTCCTAGAATGGCTCACAGAACTCAGGGAAACACTTTATTTAAGTTTACCAACTTATTATAAAGAATACGACTCAAGAACAGCCGGATGGAAGACATGAATGGGTCAAGGTATTGAAGGGAGGGGGGCATCGAGCTTCCATGCCCTTTCTGGGTACACCACCCTTCCAGAACTTTGATACGTGTACCAACCTGGAAGCTCATTAAATCTTGTAGTTCAAGAGTTTTTACAGAGCTTAATCTTCATTCCCGACCCCTCTCCTCTTCAGCAACCCTCTAATCACTTGGTCTTTCTAGTGAGCAGCCCATCCTGAAGCTCCCTGGGGGCCTCACCCAGAATCATCTCATTAGCATAAGCTCAAACTTGATCAAAAGGACTCCTTATCGTTAACAAAAGACACTCTTTTCACTTAGAAAATTTCAAGCTTTTTACGAGCCTTGTGCCAGGAACAGAGAATAAAGACCACGTTACATTTTTTTTTTATTATATCACACTTAGTTAATTATGATTTCACATGCAAAATAGATTAATATTTTGCCATTCCTTATGTAATGTTTTCATTTACATTACAATAATAATTTTTTTTAACAGACTAAGGTAAATCTCAATAATGATTCTAGTATTTTCTAATCATTCTTTATTCTCTTTTTCTATCTTAATTCAGAAATATCTATAATTTCTATAGTAATGTTTTCAATGTTCTTAAATATGTGGTATCAACACTCATACAATTATAAAATTTTATTCTCACATCTCATCTTGCCGCCTTCCCAATTCTCTAGCCTCACTGACGTGTAATACAATTATAAAATTTTATTCTCACATCTCATCTTGCCGCCTTCCCAATTCTCTAGCCTCAGTGACATGTGTCGTTTCTCTTCCCTTCAAAAGAGTCAGTCAAGACATTATTAGTTGGAAAAAAAAGTTTCATTTTTGTCAGTCCAGCTACCTTTGTCTATCCTAATAGAGTTTCATTTGCTTTGGGGGACTTGCTTTCTCCACCATGTACAATTGTGGTGTGAGAGTAAACCCAGTTATTTGCCAGCAATTGTAGTAGTCAGAGGGGCCATATGCATCCTCTTACCACCCTGGTACAGCCATGAGAGAACACATGACCTAATCATGGCCAATCAGATGGTGTTTTGAGGGCTTTGCATCTTTGGTGATAGATGCAATAACAGAAATAAAGATCACAAATTATTCATCACAAAAGAACACACTGATTAGTCTTTCATTGCTGTTCTTCCTGTTCTTATCTCACATGGTTTTCCTATCTCCATTAAATCTCTGACCCCTAGTAGCCTTCCAATCTTTTTTTTTTTTTTTTTTTTTTTTTTTTTTTTTTACTTAAGACAGCTAGAGAGACTCTTGCTTGCAATCCAGCATCATATTAATGATATGTTTCTTTGCTTTATCCAATGTAAGCAAATACAACTTTTAAAAATAAAAGGATAGTACCTTCATGTTGGATATAAATGTTTTTAAAATGCCTGTATTTAAACCAAGAATATAGCAATAACTTGTTCTACTAATAAATTGTTCTATTGGAACAATTTGGTAGGATATGAATGATACAGGAAAACAGAGGTCAACCCATGTTAGCATTTCAGTTCTAGCCTTGAAGACCTACATTATGAAGTTACTTCTATCAAGAAAAAAGTATGTATGGTTAAAGATCAGTCTTACATTTAAAGATAAAACCCTCTATGTTTTTCTCTCAATGTAAAAACATTTGTGATAGTGTCGTTGACCTGAGGAAGGAAACTGAGGCAAGGTTTAAACAACAAAGAGTTTATTTGAGCCAATATGAGTGACTGCAGCTCAGGAAAACACCTCCAGTTTACCATGGGAAGTGATCTGTGATACAAACAGAGCTTCAGTATTTTTACAATCATAGAAAGGGGAAGCAAAAGGGTAGGAGAGGGGACAACCCCCTTGATCAGTCCTTACATTGGTTGACATGAGTTACTCTAGCATGGCATGAGTTAGTGATTGGTTTATGGGTCAATCATAGAAAGGGGAAGCAAAAGGGTAGGAGAGGGGACAACCCCCTTGATCAGTCCTTACGTTGGTTGACATGAGTTACTCTAGCATGACATGAGTTAGTGATTGGTTTATGGGTACATCTTGCTTTTTCAAACAATTGCTAAATCCATAAGTAAGAGTTGCATCATCCATTTCAACAGTCTTTAGGTTAATTTATAGCTCTATGAGCCAAAACTACCTTTGGACTCTAGGCCTAAAGTAAACTATTTAGCAGTGTTCCAGGATGTAGGGGATGTGACTACTGCCACATAGCTGGCATCCCAGGGATTTAGGAATTTAACTGACCTCAGTTATCAGTGTTATAGCAATTTTCAATTTATCAGTGTGCATATATAAAACTATCTACCCTTCACATACTTTTCAACCACTGTGGAGCTTGGCTATTAGAACTCTGCTTTTTTCAATTCAATTCATTTATGTAACCATAAATAAAAAACAAACTCACAAAGGTAGGGGAAAAGAGAATGAAATGAATACTTTATGTGTTCTTCCTATGAACCAGGCATTATGCTAGGCATTTGACATACATAATAACATTTACTCTTCATAAGAACTCTGTGACATAGTAATATTTTATTCATTTTACAAATGCAAGAACAGCAGCAATGATCAAGTAAGTTTTTTGAAGGTCATTTAGCTGGTAAGGCATCAAAATGGGAATCAAACCTATTTTCTCTAGTCCATGTACTTACTGCCAGAGAGAAAAAGTGATGCAATGGTAGTAGATTAATTAATTATACATAAAATCACACACATATAGATACATAATATAAATATATATCTACATAAATACATAGACACACACACGTGCATGTTTGTGTGTGATTCAATAGTTAAATAACATGTATTTATAAAAAGAATGTTTCAATTTTTCATTTATTTTTATTCCATCTGAGAGTTTCTCAAATGACACTTTCTGAAAAAAACCTGACCACATCCTACTTAACTGGATCCAATGTATCATGAGCCACATAATGACGTTTTGGTCAATGACAGATGCATATATAATGGTGGTTGGACCAATAGGCTATGCCTAGGAGTGTACTAGGCTGTGCCATCTAGGTTTGTGTAAGTATACTATGATGTCTGCACAATGACAAAATCACCTAATGACACATCTCAGAATGTATCCCTGCCGTTAAGCAATGTTATGATTGTTCTTATCAGTATTCTTACACGAAGAATCAATGTCTTCTTTTAAACATTCAAAGTTGTATGAGTAGCAACTGTTTAATATATGCAAATGATACATTGGAAATATAGGCATATATATGTAAAAAGTAATTGAGCTATATATTTATGACTTATTTTATTATGTAGTCTATTATGCCCAGCAATTTCAGCTAGCATGACCAACTGACATGACATAGACCACCTGCATTCTTCCATACAGAAACATAGAAATGCTTTTTTTAAAAATGACATAGTTGTCTGTTGCTGAGTAACAAATTATCACAAAATATTATCTCATTATATCTGTGGGCCAGAAATTCAAGAACAGCTAAGTGGGATGGTTCTGGCTCAGGGTTTCTCATTAGACTACAATCAAATGTTAGCTTGGGCTGCAGTCATCTGAGGGCTTGAGTAGGGCTGGAGGATGTATTTCCAAAATAGCTATGGGCAGGAGGCCTCAGTTCCTCAATGTCTGTTGGCTGTACGCTTTAGTATTTGGCCATGTGGGCCTCTCCATTGGTGAGCTAGCTTACCCCAGAGCAAGTAATTCAAGAAAAAATGACCAAGAAGGAAGATGAGGTCATCATTTTACAGCCTGTTCTCCACGTCACGAATAACCACTTGTGTTTTATTCTATTCATTAGAAGCAAGTCCCTAAGTTCTGCTCAAATTTGAGCCTCCATCTCTTGCAGGGAGGAGTGTCAAAGAGATTGTGGACATGATATTTTTAAACCACCACAATTACTACAAAAAGTAAAATGACAAATCAATAGGGACAGAGAGCCAGTGGGATTTCTGAGTCAATGGAATTTCAGACCAGACCAGGATATATGTCTCCAGCCTGCAGGCTGAGGGTTTTGGTTTTTGGTTTTTTTTCTTGTTGTTGGTTGGCTGGTACAGGGATTCAAATCCTTAACCTTAGTATTAGTGGCTGAGGTTTAAATTTTCACATTGGAGGAAAAAATAAACAAGCAATCTTGGTCTTCTCTCATACCGTCCAAATACTATTGCAGACTCCACTACATAAAATTAGGACTTTAGAAGGGTTGTGACATACATGAAATGGGAATATTAAAAAAATTACCCAAGAACCTGATAAGTACATAAGGAAACTTGATGTATGACCATTGATTGTACTGCAGGGAGTGGTGGGCAGGGGAATGTCTTTGATTAAGTTACTTTCCCTCATTTGTAGGCCTCATTTCCTATAAAGTGTGGATAATATTAGTTTCCTAATCTACTTTACAGAAGTAGTATAAGAGTTAAGGAAATTATGATGATGTTATTTTGGAAAAAAAGATAAAATGCTGTATAAATGTAAGACATGTCTAAGAGTATCACCTTTTTGGTTGTGAAGTTCTCCTTTAGTATCCTGGAAACAAAATTTAGATACATCTATTATCTGGTGTAGCTGTCAATGCAAAATAGTTCACAATTATATCCTCATTTGATTGTGAAATATGTCTTTCATTCACTAAACATTTATTAACATATGATATGCCTAAAATATGATATACACGTTAAATGAAAGATATAGTGATAACCAGGACAGATAAAGAGATCAGTCTTTCATTCACTAAACATTTATTAACATATGATATGCCTAAAATATGATATACACGTTAAGTGAAAGATATAGTGATAACCAGGACAGATAAAGAGATCGCCTCCATCATGCAGCTTAGAGTTTAACTCTTCTGTATGATGACCATGTGATATAATCAAAGTACTAATAATCTCCATAGGTTAGGAAACTGTGGCTCATTCCAACTGACTTACCTAAAATCCAAGATCTAATTACTCCATATAAATGAAAGACAAAGCCTTGAAACAGTACAATGCTCTCTCATCTTTGCCAGACTTTTCCTTTTTTACCACCAACTTACTCAATCAACCTCTCTCCACTTGTCACCCTCTGCTCTTACCTCTCACTCCCCGTTTAATTTCCTTTGCTGAGCTTTATCCTCCTGACTGATTTGATACCATCGATAATATGAGTGAACATGTGTGAGCCAAATAACAACAATAATAATAATAATGATAGTAAAGCAAAGGTGAGTCTTCAAGATAGCTAGGGATTCTAAAAGAGATATCTTTATTAAATAGATAGGCCTTACAGAAATGTAAAATTTTCCTTAATACCCTGATATTAGATTTCTCATCCAAATCATAGCTTTGCTCTGAGACCAACAGGCATTTCCCACTAGACTTGCTCTTTGCGCAGAGAAACAAACTTGCCTGCCGGATTTCTCTGGTGTCTTCTAATCCCAAAATAGAGCTGCCTAGGCACCTACAATGACCAGCATTTTCCCCCAACTTTAATTGTTTCACATAAAGAAGCTGTTAAAATGCAAATAATATCTGGGAGAAATTATGTCAGTTCATTTTTACAGAATTTTTATTTATTTACTTATTTTGGTGGCTGGCCAGTACAGGGATTGAAGCCTGGACCTTGGCGTTATCAGCACCACATGCTAACCAACTGAGCTAACCGGCCAGTCCCAATTTATTTGTATTTATTTATTTATTTTTATTTATTTTTTTTTTCCTTTTTGTCTTTTTTCGTGACTGGCAACGGATTGCAACCCTCAGTGTCGCGCCCGTACCGGACTGGGACCGGCAACGGGATCGCAACCCTCGGTGTTGCGCCCGCACCTCGCTCAGCCAGTGAGCAGCCGGTCTGTATGTGGGATCCGAACCCTCGGCGGGAGCGCCGCCGCGCTCCCAAGCGACGCACTGTAGCAGTGTGCCACTGGGCCGGCCCAATTTATTTTTAGATATAGATAAATTTTGCCTAATTAGTTTCTCATTTTCTTATGTTGGGTACAATCCTAGAATTCCAGAAAATGGAACCATACATTTTTCTCAGCAGCCAGCCTCTGAGGTAGAAGGAAATATCAGGAGTGCTTTCTGTGGTCTAGGCCTGTGAAGAAGAGGTGTTAATATCCATTTTAACATGGCAGGCCTTGAGCGAGGTGCACCAGTGTACTACTCTATTGTGACCTTCCTAAGTACCCACTATTAAAACCTTCTAGTTCTTTCCTCTCCTTCCCT
>NW_007738279.1:8201-19228 GCF_000696425.1 Galeopterus variegatus | reverse complement strand
TCTTCTCTCCCATCCCTCGCAAAAAATGTTCGTCAACCACAGTATCTTTTTTCTTTGATACTGATCTGTAAACTTCACTGAAATTGGGGTCAAGTGCCTTGGTTTCTGATTCTGCCAAGTGCCTTGGCTTCTGATTCTCTTAAGTGTGAGATCTGGGGTAGTCACTGACTATGGCTGCCCATCCCCCCTCTCCACTTCCTTATCTGTAAGAGTGAGAGTCTGGAGGGAGTCTTCAACACTCTTTTTCCAAATCTAATTTTTAAACGATCTTTCTAGAATGTTCTGGCCTTGTATAAAACCAACACAATCTGCTAATCAAATGAAAGTATGCAGATTAGTAGTTATATCTCATACCCAGTTGTGTTGCCTTTTAAAATATAAACATGGTCTTCTGAATTCAAAATATTAATTTCAGTCATGAAGGTATAATATCAGGTGTGTAGGAGAGAGGACTGGACATTTAGTGAATTAAAATGGAAATCAATGAATATTTATTGTACTCAGCCATACTCTTCACCAGAGACACATCATTTATAATCCCCAGTTCTTCAGTTAATACACAATTATAATTAAGCCATGTGCATTTGATTTGCATTGTGAATGAACTTTGCCTGATAAAATGTTTTGGTTTTATCCTGTTCTTCTCAAGTACCAAGTTTTTCAATAATACCAATTTTGCATTAGTGGGATGACGTCTGCCTGCTTTCATAGAGAGATGTTCTTTGATAGTAACAGAATCCATAAAACACTTAAAAAATAATGAAGGCATTTTCTAGGCAAAGGCTGTTTCATCAGAATGTACCTAGTTTATTTTACAATGGTAAAATTGCCGAGACTTAGAGAGCATTCTGATTGAATCATGAATATTCCAACGGGGTAGATTAATCTGTGTGAGCTACAGAACTCTGCTGAAACTGCTGTTTAACATTCTAAAGTGTGGAATTCATCTTCTTACAGCACAAAAGAGCTTCCCATAATAAAGATTTTTTTTTATAACAGCAATAAGGCAGCTCAGTGGGGTGTGGTTTCATGAAATAATCACACTTCTGAGGGATTGGACATTGTGCCTCATGCTGTACAATACTCTCATGCATATGATGACATGTTGGTGCCACCTCACCCATACAGCTCTATTCCTCTGTCACTCAGCTGAGGGATTGGACATTGTGCCTCATGCTGTACAATACTCTCATGCATATGATGACATGTTGATGCCACCTCACCCATACAGCTCTATTCCTCTGTCACTCAATGGACCTTTCCAAAAATATCTGCCTACTTAGAGCTCTGTTACAAACTAGGAGATCTATAATATAGTATCGATGCTTTATCACATCACAGTATTCTTTATGTTTCTTATAAATAGTAATCACTGTAACTTTGCACTGTAGCTTGGTTTAAAACACGCAAACCAAAAATATAGTTAAATTCAGAAAAAGTCATAGTTTAGCAACATGGACTATATACTTGTTGTAGAGTAGCTAGTAATTATGCAAGTCATACCATTATTAATCTACATTTCATTTTAAATGCAACATTCATTTAAAGTTTAAGCATTAATTTGAATATCGTACTGTGAAGTTAACCTAGAATATATGCTGACATTAAAATGCAGTATATTCCTTCAAATTCTCATAAATTATTACACGGGGATTATGTCACTTTTATTTGCAGTTTACTTCAAACTATAATCTAAAATATGTGTATTGATGTTTTCAGTGATTTTCTAATGCTAATATTTTAAATACTGATAGTAGAGTGTATCTTTTGTTTTTCATTGGCAAAGAAAATTGTATTCTCTTGCATATTTCATCTCTTTTAGTGTTTAGACAGAATATTAAGAAAATATATGGTAGGGACCTATAAATGTCAATTGTGAGAAGGGTTTTTGATTTATTAAATACTTTTCTAAGACTGTGCCAAAATATTAAGCTTTGTGGGCATAATTCTACATTTTTGACATTGTGGAATAAATGTTTAAAAGTTGTTTTGAAATGCTACCTAATTGAAAATTCCATTATAAGTAATGTCACACTCCCTGTGTTGTCGAAAATATATGCCTAGTTTAAAGTGTTATTTATTTCGAAAATAATGCCATTTTTAACCACAGAATACTTGTAAAAGATGAATAGCATGTTTTAAGCTAATGGTACAATTAACCAAGTTTTAATTTATGTCCAGGCTTAGAGTTTTTTTCCAAAACTTTCTGGGCAAGGGATCTAATAGTCTATCATAGGTTATGTTAACAAAATGTCAATGTATGAAATTCAATCAATAAATTACTTTTGCCTACAACAACAAAAATAATACTAATGAATTTTCTGACCAAGTTTTTCCTGAGAATATTAATGTTGTTACGATGAATAATTTTGGCAGTTCCAGTTATGGGAGAAAGTTTCAACACAATGGACAGAATTAATCCTTGCTTTTGCTATGAATTCTACAACAGTATTTCACAATCTTTAATGCACATAAAAATCACCTCAGGATCTTGTTTAAATTCAGATTCTGATTCAGTAGATCTAGGGTGGAGCTGGAGAGTCTGCATTTCTAAGAAGTTCCCAAGAGATGACCATATTTCTGGTTCAGCAGTAGCCTCTGTGCAGCATTGTGCTAGAATCTTTTGATTTGCTTTCTACCGCTTCACATGACAGGTTTCTTACGGGTTTTGGTTGTTACTATGGATTGAATATGTCCCTCCAAAATTTGTATGTTAAAGCCCCAACTCCCAACATGACTGTATTTGGAGATAGGGTTTTTATCAACATAATTAAGGTTAAGTGAGGTTATGAGTGAAGTCCTGGTCCTTCTAAGAAGACACAGCAGGGAGCTCACTCTGTCTGTATCCACCATGGAGGAAACACAAGCCAGGAGGAAAGCCTTCACCAGAAGCCCAATCTGCCAGCAATCTTGATCTCAGACTTCACAGCCTCCAGATATGTGAGAAAATAAATTTCTGTTGTTTATGCCACCCAGTCTATGGTATTTTGTTGTGGCAGCCCAAGCAAACTAATACAGTTATCGTTGTTTTTGTTTTGTCTTATTTTTTTTTCTTCCCTCCCACGTATCACCTGAAGAAATAAAGTTAACCAGATTAGGAGTCTGGTATAACCAGAAGTAAGTTTTCACTGTTACTCTAAACCCCATCCTGACTATATCATGCATTAATGTCGTATTGAACAAGAAGCATGGTGCTTTTCTCACCTTACCAAAAAATGCATTTAATTTTCCTTTGTTACTACATTATTTCTATTTAAAAAGTAAGTAGTTGAGACAGTACTTTAAAGCCATAGAGTAGGGACTCCAAGCTGATTAGTTGAAAACTCGTACCTCATTGATTTCAACGCAACAGCCTCTGCCATATCCTCCCACCCTGTATTTCGACCAGGGTGAGGGATGTAACTGGAGGCGGTAGTTGTGGCTCTTCTGGTTCTTGAAATATGCAGACAGCCAACTGGGCTGCTGCCAATCAGTTAGCCTCCTCCTTTTTTCCTTCTCATAGAACAGGTTATCAATCTGCAAGTGTCAGGGAGATAGATTGTGGTACCTCCTTGGAGAGAGCTGGAGGGATCTATTAAATAACATGACTATAAAGAATATCTTATGAATTATAAAGGTACAGAATGGCCGTGGAAAAAGCTTATTTTGTAAAATAGAAATTTGTTTAAATTACCCATTTCTTACATAGAGTCAAACTCTATTTTGCAGTATTTGTCAAAATGTGGTTGACTCTGCTCTAGAAACACTAAATACATCAATATCTGAATTCAACTAAACATATACATAAATGGATACTAATGACTGATTCAAAATGCTTCTTTTACCTTATGGGAAGATTTGCCATTATATTCTATCATGAAATATTTTCCTCTTTTTTTTTAAATCCGTTTTACCTTATGGGAAGATTTGCCATTATATTCTATCATGAAATATTTTCCTCTTTTTTTTTTTTTTTTAATCCATATATTTTCAGAAAGTTTAGAAACGGGGGAAGATAAGGGGTGAACTAATGGGTACAAAACTATGCTATCTACCCTAAGTGAATCTGTACAAGATATAGATTATTGAAACAATACACTGTACCATACAAAAATAAATATAAATAACATCGAATAAAAAAATAAGCAGCAGCACAGGCTATCTTCACTATAGCAGCATCACCATTACAATAAATTGTATCATCCAAAAAAAAAAAAAAAATAGAAGAAGAAAGTTTAGAACCAGCTTTATAAAGAACATGTACACAATGCACAAAGGAGGCAAATTAAAACAGGGTTATTGAGACCAAACATGCCAACCACAAGAGCTAATTTTAGTTGTTGTATTGGCTTCCACTTGGCAAGATTTATCAGTAAAATTTTCAAGCTCTAAACTCAGAAAATTTGTCATGGAATTCAAATTTATTTGGAATATGAAGACTTGTGGAAAGTATTCTCAAGAACAAGTACAGGAATTACGTGTATGAATATGTCTTATACTGCTCTAAAAACAGTCACAGTCATGAGCTTATGCTGTTTTCTATTTATCTATCCTTGTCCAAATATTGAATTTGAGTTACCTAAAGGAAAGAGTGCAGAGCATGATTTTCTTCCATTTTTCACTACCTGAATTTCTTACAGCTGAGTCCTTCAAATTCGAAGCTTTTTAAGAGTATTTCAAATAGAATTCCCTTTATTTCAATACAACTTTGTATGTCACTGTGAAAAGTCCATATCAAATGGATGAAAAAAACCCAAACTACTGAATGTCTATTTAATTGAGCTAATGGAGAAAAAAAAACCCTCTCCTTACCATAGTCCCAATCTTTTGCTGAAAATGGGGCAGATGCCTGTTTCCGGCAGAGAATTGCAGAACTGAAACATGCAGCTATTCATCTGTAAAAAGTAACAGTATATATGTGTGTGTGTGAATATATATATATATATATATATATCACACAGGCTTGCTGAGAGTTGAATGAGTTAGCATATGTAAATAGTGCCAACCACACAGTAGGCACAATGTGAGCGTATCTATCAATATTACTCATTTGTTTGTCATGTGTCTTTGCACAGGGTTTTGAAGAACATTGGAAGGGCCAGAAATAAGGATTCTAATCAGGCAGGTAGACATTAGAGCACACGTCCTTAACCACTCCATCAAGTACTGCTAATACGTTATGCAGGTAACACTCAACGCAGAGGAAAGGATGTCACAAAACAAAGCAGTTGTGGAAGTGTCTGCCCCCAACCCAGCAGAGTGTACAGTATTTCTCCATTTACTCTTCTGTCTCTTCCACGAGACCGTTGGCTCCACCAGGGTAGATACTGTGCTATTTTACTGTTGGGATGTTTTGAAACCCTAGCACAGATCTTGATACATAGAGGATTTTATGAAAAATTCTTGAATTTGTCAATGAATGATTGAAGAAAAGAAGTTAAGAGCAGCTACATGTGTTAGTCATAAAGAAGGAATTTAACCCAATTACAGTAAATTAACTTTCTGGTTTGTGCAGACCCCTGCACATACCAACTCTCCCTCACTGTGCCTCTTCTCCACATTCTTGTGCCTAGTTTCTATAGTAATGCAGGAAATTCCTGCTAAAACAGGGGCCACTGCCCCCCCCCCCACGGCTCCAGGTCTCCCCCAACCTGTCTAGCCCATGGAGCAGCGGAATTTCCCACTCACTGTATTTTGTAAATTTATTTTAATGTTTGTTATATTTGATTCTTATAGCAACTCTGTGTAGTAGTCAGGGTATATTTATTTTCTCTCTAGAACTCAGGGAAGAGATGTTTGGTAGGTGGCAGAGTGGCAAATCCAGTTCTCTGGTAGCTCTATAACTTCCCCTCTGAATAATATGTAACTGCTCCACTGAGTAACCTGGATTGAACTACTATCAGGCATGACTTCCACAAGTGAGTCAATGAGGAGACAAATGAAAGCAGGCATTAAACATTTCCCACTAGCAGATGATTTTTAAAGGGACTCCCTTTACAAGTATAAATAGACAAATTTTGCTAGGTTGTAGTTTGCACTAATTAATAAACAAATGAGTCGTCAAACTGATTCTGCACTGAAAGTATTATTTCCATGGAATAAGGTCAGACATTAACTCTGCATAGCAAAGTAGTGAATGTTCAAGAGACAGAAGAAAGTAGTGATTAATAGTACAAACTGTGAACCCAGAAGGGCTTGTTCAAATCCTGGTTCTGCTATTTACTAGCTCTGTGACCTTGGTTAAGGTACTTAACCTCTCCGGCCCTTAGTTCCTTCATCTGTAAAAAGTAACAGTATATATGTGTGTGTGTGAATATATATATATATATATATATATCACACAGGCTTGCTGAGAGTTGAATGAGTTAGCATATGTAAATAGTGCCAACCACACAGTAGGCACAATGTGAGCGTATCTATCAATATTACTCATTTGTTTGTCATGTGTCTTTGCACAGGGTTTTGAAGAACATTGGAAGGGCCAGAAATAAGGATTCTAATCAGGCAGGTAGACATTAGAGCACACGTCCTTAACCACTCCATCAAGTACTGCTAATACGTTATGCAGGTAACACTCAACGCAGAGGAAAGGATGTCACAAAACAAAGCAGTTGTGGAAGTGTCTGCCCCCAACCCAGCAGAGTGTACAGTATTTCTCCATTTACTCTTCTGTCTCTTCCACGAGACCGTTGGCTCCACCAGGGTAGATACTGTGCTATTTTACTGTTGGGATGTTTTGAAACCCTAGCACAGATCTTGATACATAGAGGATTTTATGAAAAATTCTTGAATTTGTCAATGAATGATTGAAGAAAAGAAGTTAAGAGCAGCTACATGTGTTAGTCATAAAGAAGGAATTTAACCCAATTACAGTAAATTAACTTTCTGGTTTGTGCAGACCCCTGCACATACCAACTCTCCCTCACTGTGCCTCTTCTCCACATTCTTGTGCCTAGTTTCTATAGTAATGCAGGAAATTCCTGCTAAAACAGGGGCCACTGCCCCCCCCCCCACGGCTCCAGGTCTCCCCCAACCTGTCTAGCCCATGGAGCAGCGGAATTTCCCACTCACTGTATTTTGTAAATTTATTTTAATGTTTGTTATATTTGATTCTTATAGCAACTCTGTGTAGTAGTCAGGGTATATTTATTTTCTCTCTAGAACTCAGGGAAGAGATGTTTGGTAGGTGGCAGAGTGGCAAATCCAGTTCTCTGGTAGCTCTATAACTTCCCCTCTGAATAATATGTAACTGCTCCACTGAGTAACCTGGATTGAACTACTATCAGGCATGACTTCCACAAGTGAGTCAATGAGGAGACAAATGAAAGCAGGCATTAAACATTTCCCACTAGCAGATGATTTTTAAAGGGACTCCCTTTACAAGTATAAATAGACAAATTTTGCTAGGTTGTAGTTTGCACTAATTAATAAACAAATGAGTCGTCAAACTGATTCTGCACTGAAAGTATTATTTCCATGGAATAAGGTCAGACATTAACTCTGCATAGCAAAGTAGTGAATGTTCAAGAGACAGAAGAAAGTAGTGATTAATAGTACAAACTGTGAACCCAGAAGGGCTTGTTCAAATCCTGGTTCTGCTATTTACTAGCTCTGTGACCTTGGTTAAGGTACTTAACCTCTCCGGCCCTTAGTTCCTTCATCTGTAAAAAGTAACAGTGTGTGTGTGTGTGTGTGTGTGTGTGTGTGTGTGTGTGTGTGTGTGTATATATCACACAGGCTTGCTGAGAGTTGAATGAGTTAGCATATGTAAATAGTGCCAACCACACAGTAGGCACAATGTGAGTGTATCTATCAATATTACTCATTTGTTTGTCATGTGTCTTTGCACAGGGTTTTGAAGAACATTGGAAGGGCCAGATAACAATACTGGGGATATTTTTTATCTCCTGCTCTACAAGTTAAAAATAAAAAATGTGCAAAGAAAGTCTTGGAGAGGTCTCATTGACAGTTTTCACCCTGAAGATGCTAAATGGCCTTTTTATGCTTTCTCCTATTTGAGCAGCTCTAATAAGCTTGATCAGCTTTCTCTCCCCAACTCCTGCTTTGTAGTAGAAGCTCAAGAAAAAAAAAAAAAAAAAAACTTCTCCCTTAACTGCTTTAACATTTAACAGTCACCAAGAGAAACTGTTCCATCATGATGTCTTCCGAGTTAGTGGACTAGAACAAATTCAGCCCGTTTAATCGTATGGCATCAGGCAGCGCTGAAAATGCAATTTGTTGTGAAATTTGTTTTTGCATTTGCTATTAGAAGCCAAGTGTTCAGCTCTTTTGCAGCTCTCCACTGGACCTTATCAGGGAACACAGTAGCTAGAGGGCATCTGTAGCACTGATCACTCAGAAAGAAAAAAAAAGACAAAAAAAAAAAAAAAAAAAAAAAAAAACTTCTCCCTTAACTGCTTTAACATTTAACAGTCACCAAGAGAAACTGTTCCATCATGATGTCTTCCGAGTTAGTGGACTAGAACAAATTCAGCCCGTTTAATCGTATGGCATCAGGCAGCGCTGAAAATGCAATTTGTTGTGAAATTTGTTTTTGCATTTGCTATTAGAAGCCAAGTGTTCAGCTCTTTTGCAGCTCTCCACTGGACCTTATCAGGGAACACAGTAGCTAGAGGGCATCTGTAGCACTGATCACTCAGAAGGAAACTGAACAGCTGTGTTTTTGACAGCTGGAGCAGGCCTGATGTCCATCAACAAATATTCCAGATACCTCACACTTCTTAGCTAGTAGGAGACAGGCAACACTCTGCTGATTTGGGAATGAGAGTTCTTTTATGATTGCCATTTTGTTTGGGTGTTAGAGGGTGGGTGTTATGGACTTAATGTGTTTACATTTATCTATTGTTCTGCCAAATATTTGCTGTCATTCTTTTGATAACCCAGATAAGAAATAGAGAAAGATGAAGATACCCCAGAACAGAGACTGGGCCTTTAGCAAATAAAAGAAAAAAGCAAAAAACAAACAAACAAAAAAACAAAACTAAACAACAGCTAAGCTTTGCTGTAGAAAAAGAAAAGGAGATCCTTGGAAGCCATTGCATATACGTGACAATAAATAGGCAGGAGATATATATATATGTCTTTTTTTTTTTTTAATCCACAGGTATGCTGTGAAGGGAAGAAAAGAATGATCAGTTCTCCTTTAGTGTCCTCCAACTCAGCACTTCACCTTCATCTGCTTGTCTTGCATGAATGTAGACTTCACGCTAACATGAACAGGCACATTTAGCTCAAACAGTGTCACTAGTGGAAATACTAGTGGAAACACTAGTGACACTGTTTGATGCTAATTGTGCCTGCTAGCATGACCCATCAGTATGTTTGAATAAGAGGGACTAAAATTTATACCTTAAATCCCTAAATCATATGAACCTGACCAATGGTGGTCTCTTTCAAAAAGAGAAAAACAGGGGCATGTGGTTTTTCAAGTATGGTTTTAAATGAAACGTTTTAAGTTTAATTAAAAGGTAATGCATTTAATTTAGCACAGAGTACTTTCAGGTACCCTTTACTGTGCCTAGATAATAGGGAGACACTGTGTTTTGTGTTAACTTTTGTTCATATCTCTGCACCAAAATGGAGAAATCTTCCCTGTTGCCCCAAAACCACCAAGCTTCTGAAAATCCCTCCACACTTCCAATCCCTTCTTAGTTAATGATACTTTAAAGTATTTACTCCTCTTAGTTAATGAGTTTGGCTAAAGAGATATAAAGTTAATCCTCTGTAATAAAATCTCTAACAGAATCTGAAACCAGTAAATACAGTAGTTTATAAGACCACCTTGAGAATATGTTTTAGAACTCTTACTTAAGAGCCCATTTTGAGACTTTGTGTACATTATTTCATCTTCATTTAATAAATACTATTGTTATACTAATTAAAATTTTAATCAGCATTTTACTCTTAACCCAACCTAACAGGATATGTCATAGTCACAGAAGTTAGAATCTATGGAATCTTACAGACCTCTAGGCCATCCCCCATTTAACAGGTGGTAAACCAAAGTCAAAGGAGGTGAAGTGACTTATCTCAGGTCTAAGGAAAGCCAGATCTAACTCCTGCTCCAGTATTTTTTTTTTTACCATACACACTGCAAAGTAGAAACTTTGTCATGTCAGAAATGTAACGTTTGAAATGTGGCACACAAGAGAGACACACCAACTGTTTTCTCAGTAGGACTGATCTTGACACCAATAACTTGTATGTGTATCAGTTCCATAAATGGTAGTCAAATCGGGTTCATTAAATCTGTGAGTCTCCTTGGCTGTGTATGCAAAATAATTCTATTTGCACATGCCAGGTTTCTTGATCCTTTTTACATTTTTCTCCCAACTTTCCATTTATTGGCTATGTAGAGTATTTTTTAAATGGGATAAGCAAACAATTAAAAGAAGTTAATTTGCTTTGCTGCTCAATTGATTTGGCCTAAGTACTTTTGCAAAACTATGCCATCAATAGCATTAAAGTCACAAATTGTAAATGGACAGTCTAAACTATGGGAAGGGAATAATAGTAATGTGCAGAGAGTGTCTGGAAGAAACTAAGAACTAGCATAAAATAACTATTTCAGCAGAGAGGAAAATCACAAAGAGGCCTAGGGGTGGCAAGACATGTGATTTGTATCAGTAATATGGCTATAATTTTCCTTGGTCTTATGGCAATAATTTTACAGAAGTTGTTAACTTTAAATTTTTTTCTCCTACAAAATGTGCCAGTAGTATATTTTAAACAATAAGAACATTGCTAAGAACATGGAGTTCACCAATGAATGGTTATAGATACCATTAAAGCTCAAACATCTTTATCCCTCTCGGCAGTAGGTATTGCCCTCATTAGCTCAAAATAGTAAAATAATTACCCTGTTTCCAGGCAGAATCCAACTTTGCTGCTATTATTTTTATAAGGAATCAGAATTGACTAGTATATTTAAGAAACAAAAATGTTTGCTTAGGGCCGGCCCGGTGGCGCACTGCTACAGTGTGCCGCTTGGGAGCGCGGCGGCGCTCCCACCGAGGGTTCGGATCCCA
>NW_007738279.1:2451-2962 GCF_000696425.1 Galeopterus variegatus | reverse complement strand
TTGCTAGATGATGATGTGAAAAACAGTCATTGGGATTCCTGTGGGGTGTATGAAAAGCACAATAAAGAAAAAAGTACGGATCTCAATGGGTCAGATTTTAGAATGGAATCAAATCGAAGTTCTACCATATGCCCGCTATGTGACTTTGAGTGCATAACTTAGCTTCTCTGAGTTTCAAACTAAAGGGGAAACTTATATCTGATTTTTCTGAATTGTTTTGAAGTCTAAACTTGATAAAGTATCTAAAGTGTTTGGGCAGTACCTTGTACATGGTATGAGCTTAACAAATAATGACTGTTCATATGATTATTATCTCTAGAATGAGATGATTAATAGGCAGCAGGGAATAGATGTCTGGAGCTCAAGAAAGGGATGACAACTGGAAATGTGAGAATCAACAGTATATCAGTGTGATATATGAGAAGTATATGAGACCATCTAGGACTTAGAAGAGAACATGACTGAGGACAGTGGCCTTAAGAAACAACATTTAAGGGGTAGACTAAAGAAG
>NW_007738279.1:0-320 GCF_000696425.1 Galeopterus variegatus | reverse complement strand
GTTGAACCATAATCCTAAAACAGCAAATCAATGTTTTCTTAAAAAAATCACAAAGTCTCCAATATTGTGCTCTATTCACCACTGGTTTTTCTATCCTATTGTCCTTTTGATTAAAAACATACTAGTTAATATTTACATTTTTCTTAAGAAGACTGATCAAAGTACACTTGCAATCAACAGAATTATTGATTTTAAAATTTGCTGCATTCACCATTGTCAAATATAAGTTGTGTAGATACACATTCCATGATTTTCTTCAATCTGAGAAAAATATGAAAGACCTTGCCACGAAAATGCAAATACAACAGTTCCTTTATATT
>NW_007738278.1:38146-45535 GCF_000696425.1 Galeopterus variegatus | reverse complement strand
GCGGGTTCGGATCCTATATAGGGATGACTGGTGCGCTCACAGCACTCACTGGCTGAGCGCAAAAAAAAAAAAAAAAGAACTCAGTATAAATAAATTTTTAGGTGATTTTTAAAAATGTATCTGCCCTTGAAAAAAATTATATATTAGCTTCTTTCTTATTTCAATTAGCTTGAGTATAGGGTTTTTTTCTGGTTGATTTTATTTTATTTATTTTATTTTTCTAATGTTTTAAAAATCCAAATTCTTTAAAGGTACTATTTGGAAGCCATTTGCAAAGCCAAGTCAGCAAAGACCATATGTCAACAGGGAGAGTGTAAATGGAGTAGAAACTCCAGGATCTCAGCAAGTAATATTTTGGGGAGTTTTACACTAAGGATTAATTATGGAAAAGGGGGAAATGGAAACAAGGAGACAGGAATAATGGGAAATGTCTTCATTCTACTCGATCTATGGTTCTAGATGTTAATGTGCATCAGAACCAACCAAAGAACCTTTTATATGTTTGATCTTCAGGACCTGTTCCACAAGATTGATTGCATCCTGCATTACAATCACCAAGGGATTGTGAGACAGAAAACATGAAAGTAGTATAGAAACTGGCAAGAGGTGTTGACTTCCAAAAACTAAACAAATTTTACTCATTAATTATTCAACCAATATTTAGTGAGCCCTTAGGCTTCACCCCCAATCTCAGCTCTCAAGGAGCTTGGAGTCTGGTGAGGGAGACAGAGAAGAAAACAACCAATTTCAATTCAGCAAGATAAGTGCTATAATGGGCTAAGAATGGGTGCTATGAGGAATATGTGCAAGGATCGTGTAATGCAGGCTAAGATGTCATAAAAGGCTGGAGGAGATGGTATCTAAGCCGAAACCTGAGAGCTAAAGAATAGCAGGAATTGGGAGGAGTGATGTGTGTGTGTGTGTGTGTGTGTGTGTGTGTGTGTCTGTTCTTGTTTGCAAGGAGGCTGTGGGTCATTGGGGGGGGGTAGGAGAGGGTGTGGGAAATGTGAACAAGGGGTCAGAAGGTTAAAGAACTTGTAAGATACATGTTCAGGTGTGTGTGTGTGTGTGTGTGTCTGTTCTTGTTTGCAAGGAGGCTGTGGGTCATTGGGGGGGGTAGGAGAGGGTGTGGGAAATGTGAACAAGGGGTCAGAAGGTTAAAGAACTTGTAAGATACATGTTCAGGTCTCGAGGAGCTTACAATATAATTGGGGAGATAAACAATGGCAAATGATTTTGGTAAGTCCTAAGGAAAAATTGCCTTTAACTTATTGCAATTTGTACAGTGGTACAAATGCTAAGAAGTTTGCAGTTGCAGGATCCACATGGGATTGGGGATTTTATATTTACAAATATGCCTTCCATTTTCTTCACAAAGAAACCATCATCTCTGCCTTCCTTGGTGGAGAGTGGGGAGCTCCCTTTATGCAAGATGCTAGCATTGATGTTAGACTTCTTGCCTCCAACATCGAGATATTTAAGACTAACCTCTTATTGAACTATTTGTGGTGTCAGGTTTCTGTACCAGAGACCATGGGCTTGACCATAAATCCTATTAAATAAAACTCTCCTGGAAAATCCTCTTTTCCAATAAATTTTGATAAGGAGTTCATCTGTCAGGTTAAATGGTAAAAGGCCTTCAAAATCTAATTGCCGAGCCTTTGTTCAGGAACCAAGAAATTTCTTTTCATGACCTGTCTCCTTGTATTATCTTTCTAATCACAGTCAGGCATTACAGTGCTAGTCATTGTTGTGCAAGACGATTTTTCTTTTTTTGTGATCAGTTGAAGATGACTTGAGACTGCGAAACCAGGTGCCAGAGTATTGGATGACTGTCATTTATTTTTCACATGTGGTGAGAGAAAAACTATTTTAATGTTTTTTGCGAAGGTGTGTGGGGGTTCAAAATGTTTCCAAGGTAGGCCCATGGCTATTTGCTTCTTATTATTGGAGAAGGTACACTGAGTGCTGGATGAAAAAACTTTCTCGGCCTAGGGGCATGATACTGTGTCAACTGGGAAGAAATTTTTCCCTTTTTCAAGTGAATAGTAATTGCAGAAAATAATGCTTTAACTGAAATCTTGGCCCAGACACAGGATGTTCCTTACAGAGTTAGAGAACTTGGAAGAATTTAACCTGATCACATAAAAGGCATCAGGATGTGAGCTAGGCCTGATAAATATGTGTGAAGCAAGGAAGTTAAACATTCATATCAGGACTAAAGCTTCTTGCCTTTACACTAGAAGGGCAAGGTGGGTCGACACAAGGCTGGCTCCTGAAACAAATATTTTGTCTATTTGTTGGAGCTTATTTCTGGGATCATTTTTTATTTATTTATTTATTTATTTTTATATTTGAATTAGTTTCTGGAGCCACAGCCAGACTAATCAATAAGTGAAGCGGGCTTGGCCTTATGTTCCTTCTGCCATCTCCTTACCTACTCCCCAAAGCCTGATGCTCCATCAACAAAGGACTCCTCTTGTTCCATAATAGTTTTGTGAAACCAAAATCAAAATAATGCAAATAAAGCACTTAACATGGTGTACATCACATAGGAAATAGTCGCTGTTTAGCAATAACTATTATTATTTTGCCATTATGAATGTAGCTTCACAAAACTGGATTTTAGAAATATCACATTATTTCCTTTAGATAAAATTAAATTTAGCCCTGAGACTCTTTCCCACCAGTTAGCAAAAAATTTACTCTCAGTCACTGTTAGATGATCCCCATCCCAGTCCTTGGGGCCTAATACAGAGAAGACTGACTGTATAAGTACATATGGCCTCTTGATGTTCGGGGACTCAGGCATCTCTGCCTTGCTTGGTCCTGGGGACTCTGCTACACGTTGGGAGGCCCCCTCAGAACCTGTCCTGGTCTTGGGGGTTTCCCTCTCTTCTGCTGCTTTCTTCTCCCTTCTTTTTATCCCCACGTCACATTTGCGAAAGCTCTCTCTCTTTACTCTATGGAAGGGTTGCCAGATTTAGCAAAAAACAAATGAACAAAAAACAAAACAACCAACAAACAAAACCAAACCAGGCTGCCCAGTTATATTTGAATTTGAGTTTCAGATTAACAATGAATAGTTTTTTCAATATACGTATGTCTCAAGCATAGCATAAGTTATTTATTTAAAACTTGTATTTGACTATGCATCCTGTATTTTATCTGGCAGCCTCGCCTTAAGGGTTCCTGTTCTTGAAAGACCCAAGAATGGAAGTTGTGGGTAGGGTTGGGGCTTTCAGTGAAAATCTTCACTGAAATAGAGAGAACAGTCTGCATAGACTTAGAAAGTTGCAGGGGGTGACCCAGCATGGACAAAACACAAAAGAATATCCATAAATAATCCTGTTACTCTCATCATCATTATGATCACCTTCCTCGTCATTGCTCGTGGTGAGATGCTGCTTAAGAGTCAATCTCCCTGGGGAAGGCAATATTAATAGATCCTTTCCTGAATGCGGTTGTAATTGAGATAAAGGAGAAACAAGGAGGCACAGGAAGTCTGCAAGCTGAGTCAGCAGAACAGGAAGCAAGAGGAGGAGATGCAGAGAGGTTAGGGACGGAAAGGCAACTTCGCAGCTCACAGTTCCACTGGTTGGCTTGAAATGGGCATTGTGGTCAGCAAAGTCTGCTGGAATGAACGCTGGCCTGACTCCTCTCACACGCCAGCACTAATGCACCAACAAGCTGTGTAGCCTTGGGTGGGTTGCTTGACTTGTCTCTTGGGCTTAGACCTCTCTCGTGAGACTCAAACCAAGATGTGCACCTGGGTGTTTTGCAGGTGCCCCAAAGTCAACGTGTGCACATGTGAACTCATCTTCGTCCTCTCACGTATTAGTGAAATGACACCACCATCTGCCCAGACATCGGAGTGGGATCCTACAAGTCACCGTGCACCTGGCTGTGACATATTACCCCTGGTGATTGCCAGAGTGGGTCAGGCTTATCTGGCTGGCTAAGCATGTTTCCTGTCTCCCTCAATATGGCCAGAAGTGAGGACCTTCTCAGACTAAGGTGCCCAGGAGGACAAAGTCACTATGAGGTGGCCAGAGAAAACAGGAAATGACTCTTCTGTATGTTTGGGGGGAAAATGGAATGAAATACCCATCTTTACTTTCAAATAAGCTTGAGGTATTCCACTCTACCTCCCTGTTCTTGAAGTAACTTGAATGGGTCTCTGTTTCTGTCTATCAAAATCGCTTAACAAACAAAAAATCATTTTACTCTTTTTCTCTGTGTGCATTTTTCCAGGAGATGTAGAATAAAGCTAGAGTAGCAGTGCACTATTCTAGGGGATATTTAAACCCTGGGAATCTTCTTGTGTTTAGGGGAACTCAAAAATATGTGAGAATTGACCACAATGGCAATCACCTTAATAATACCCAATGAGCTGAAAGTTATTTTAAATGAATCCATTGAGATTAAAACCTAGCAGAACAAGGTAAGAAGGCATCTGAAAAGAATTAACCAATCTCCCCTACTCTTGAAACAGCCTTTTCTTTCCCAGGAGCATGGAGGAAAGAAGCTAAGTAATGGGGAGTGGATGAGAGAGCACAGTACTATTTTGTGGTTCCTGCTTTCATAGATAGAAAGGTGTCATCCATTATTTCATGTCACTCTTTAGATGGGTCACAGTGAGGGCCATGGTAAAAGGATAGAAGGAAAAACAGGGTCATTGCCCATGTTTGGAAGAAGCTAAGTAATGGGGAGTGGATGAGAGAGCACAGTACTATTTTGTGGTTCCTGCTTTCGTAGATAGAAAGGTGTCATCCATTATTTCATGTCCCTCTTTAGATGGGTCACAGTGAGGGCCATGGTAAAAGGATAGAAGGAAAAACAGGGTCATTGCCCATGTTTGAAAAATTGTTAAATTGTTGGGAAAAGAAGAAAAATCTCATCTTACTAATCCCAGAGATATACAATATAATCAAAATCATTTCAGGGTGGTGTGGGATCATTCCAACCAGTCAAGGGAAATGTTCCAAATGGCCTGCAGTCGTGATGTCAATTTGTTACAAAGTCATCCTAGGGGGAAATGTGTATGTGGGAACACACACACACGCACGCACGCACGCAAACACACACACACACTCACACACACACACACCCCATACTCTATATTTTTATATATTTGTGTACATAATGTGATATGTGTTTACAATATTATACATATTATTGGCACTCAGCATATGAATGTTTGACATTCCCCCAACAAACATTAGATTCGGAATTAAGTTTGGATCTTTGCCCAACTGTGCCCAACTGGGATCTAATAAATCATATGGTAGGATTTCCAAAAAATTGAATATAGAAGACAGGTGTTTTCTGTTTTTCAGGTTCCACAAAAATCCAGTGTATGTGCATATTTGTGTGAGTGCCTATATAAAATTCTTTTCTTTATGATTTGCAATCATTCTACTCTATGCCTGTCAGATACTTAGCTAGGAAAATGATCTGGGTTTGGTAAAAGCCACCCCAATACTAAATCATACCCAGAGCTGGTTGGTGTGTTTGGAGGAGATGTCTCCTAAGAAACTGTTTATTGAGTGACTGCTAAGCACTAAGCACTTTCTTCATGACGATACTGCTAGTTTAGAATTTTACCCATTTCACAGGTGAGGAGTAAGATTAAGTCCCTTAGTCAGGGTGACATTTGACCTCCAAGTGTCTAAGCTGAAATTCCATTGCAGAGCACCAAATTTGAAAGTCTTTTGATGGTTAGTGATGACTCTAAGGGGCTAGGAACATGGACCCTGGAGGCAGAGTTTGAATCCTGCTTCTGTTGCTTTCTAGCTATTTTACTTTGGACAAAGTACATAACCTCTGTGCTTCAGTGTTCTTATCCATAAAATGGGAATAATATTATTAAACTGCTTAATAAGGTTGTTGTATGTATAAAGTGCCCACCCCATCCATTGTAATGCCCCAATCAATTGATCATTGTCATTATTATTCTATGCTTTGGCCAGGGGCTCAAGCCTTCTCTCATGGCACATGGGCATGCTTAGCTTACCATCAATTTGCCCCCCAGGCTGTTTGGTTCATGTTTAGCAGCAACTCACTCTACCTCTCTTTTCTCCACCTGCTTCTAAAGTGCTTCACACTCAGTCAAGATTTCTCCAAATTCAAGCCTTCTCTCATGGCACATGGGCATGCTTAGCTTACCATCAATTTGCCCCCCAGGCTGGTTGGTTCATGTTTAGCAGCAACTCACTCTACCTCTCTTTTCTCCACCTGCTTCTAAAGTGCTTCACACTCAGTCAAGATTTCTCCAAATCCTTTTTAGGCTCCAGAGAACTGGCAAGCCCATGTTTACATTTTAGATTATTTGGGAAAACCTGTGAACCCAGCAACAGTAGGATAGCTTTTCACTTAAAATCACCTTATTTGGAATTATACATATTTTTTTTTCCTTTTGGGAAATATAATTGATTTGATTCTAGTGTCCAAATACGCATTTTAGATTATTTGGGAAAACCTGTGAACCCAGCAACAGTAGGATAGCTTTTCACTTAAAATCACCTTATTTGGAATTATACATATTTTTTTTTTCCTTTTGGGAAATATAATTGATTTGATTCTAGTGTCCAAATACAACTCTGACTGCCTCCACCTGCCCCCCTCCCCCCAGTGGGGGGCTTTCCACCTCAGAGTGAGGCTATAAAGACACAATTATTCTTCTCCATGGAGTTGACTACCAGGCTCATTTACAAAGTTACTCAGCTGTGACATGGCCACTTAAATAACCCTATTAAGGGTTTGGCTTAAAGATACTGCCTATTGCCTAAAGATATCCCTTGCTCCAGACATTTATCCCCAAGAACCATGTTCATGTTACAGAGAAATACAAATACAAGTGCCTTTTGCACCAGCAGTGTTACACAGCTATATTCCGTCAGTTGTAAATTATACCTGGTGTTGGGGGAGGGGAGGGAGAGCCAACCATTCTATATTCTATGAAAGAATTTCATAAGAAATATTAGATCCTGATAATTTGGAAGTCTCATATGCTAGTTTTATTTTGTTTTGGCAGATTTTAGAAGCAAACAATTCTCTAGATGCCTAAAAGTAAAGCTCAGGTTTCTGTTTTTACATATTTAAGCTATGCATTTAGATCCAATTCAAGCATTCCAGGGTGTTAACGGTGTTTACAAAGGAAACTGCTAGAGGCAAATTCAGGCAGCTCCTTCAATTAATAATGCTTTTGTTCACAGTCCAATTCTTCCTTGCAGTTCTGCTGGAGTCAATGTGCATCTTCTGCATTGATTCAGGGGATAATGATGACAATTTCCATTTACACATTGCATTTCATCTGGAAGGGGCTCTCACTCACTCCATTACTGTGTCACTATGAGGTGGCCAGAGAAAACAGGAAATGACTCTTCA
>NW_007738278.1:34390-37146 GCF_000696425.1 Galeopterus variegatus | reverse complement strand
TTAGCATGGGCTCTAAACACAAAAAAAGAACATTTCTACTTTAGGTAGAAATCTTCAAATTTTAGTGTGCATGAAAGTCACCTAGAAGGCTCTTAAAAATACAGATTGCAGTGCCCCGCCCTCGAGTTTCTGATATAGTAAGTTCAGTGGCCCAGTGATTTGCATTTCTAAGAAGTTGCCAGCTGGCACTGATGCTGCTGGTCTGGGGACTGCAAAGACAGCCACTGCACATCAGGTAGGTAATCATCATCTTGGAAGACACTGAGAGCCTAATCTCCAGAGTGTGTTTTGTATTTTGGTCCCAGAGAATCCAGAAGAGGCCAGAGGCATTAAAGGTGAACTCATAGAAAGGTTGAGCACCTGCAGAAGTTGAAGATTGAAGGGGAGGGCAGGCAGCAAGACCCCATGGCACCTAGGGCACAGTGTGTCTGGCACCCTTTGCAAAGTCTAGGTTTCTCTCCTTTAGCCCCTTTGTCCTGGCTTCCTCTCTCTTTAACAATTCTTGCCCCTGTGGGTTTCCTCTTCTTTCCACTGAGTCATCTCCAGATTGGCCTGATGAAAAGACATGGAAAGAGTGTCTCAGGTAGTGGAAACAGCATGCTGAATGGCCCGAAAGTTGGGTTTGAGTAGCTCAAAGCAATTCACCTTGATTGGGGCTAGAATGCAAAGACATAGCAACTCGGGAGATGCTGTTGAGTGACACAGGCAGAAGTTGGGTCACGAATTGGACTTGATCCTAAATACTGTGGAAGCTATGAAGTATCCCTCCTCCCCCTACAGACCCAATCCTTCCAATCTTGTTTTTTTTTGCAGCTTGGGATTTATGCCACAAAATTGGTGTGGTTACCACGTTGACTGCAATGAAAATACACGCTCCTTTCTTGCCCTCCAGAGGTGTGAAGCAAAAGCTGTAGCTTCAGCTCCCCATATGACAGAGCAACTTGGTCACACAGTGAATTTAGGGCCTCAAAATGTATTTCTCAAAGTACTCCTCAGGCATTGATTAAGACATGAGGGAGGAGGAAAGGAAGAGAGCTGCAGAGGAAAATAAAATGTTAGTGCTCCTTTGTGCTGTACTGAAGTCAAAGCTGGCTTTTGCAGTATCACCAAGTGGGGGGACGGGAGGACTCTAAAGAGGAGCGGTGGCTGAGGGGAAACACAGGGGAAGATGAGTTCTGAACTGTGAAGGAAAAATCTCACACCACTGTTATGATGAAAGCAAGTAGTTAGCAAGGAAATGAATGAGAAATTTGAGACTGAAAGTGATTGTATATCAGGGAGAAGACTGGGTTCAAGAGCATTTCTAGTTTCACGTATCATTCATTATACAGCATATTAGTGTATTCCCCAAGTTGGGTTTATAAAACAAATTACTTAAAGTAAATATAACTTTCCCATTGATTTCATTACTAAAATTAAATAATATAATTTTGTAATATAAATATATTTAAATGATTCTAAGATATATAAATTATTTTAATATTATATGAGCCATTCCAGTGGAGGTGAAGACTTTTGACGAACAAGGGGTCAAACTGATGGTAGACTTTTGACGAACAAGGGGTCAAATTGATGGCTGGTCCTGTGGAAAATTGAATGGAATTTCACTTTTCACATTTTTCTTATTTTTTTCCCCCTGCAATCTGATCCCCTAATGATGGACCCTTCCTTTGCATCTGCCCTGGGTTAAAGTAAAAAGTATTTATTTCATATGTAGTAGTCCTCTGTTTCCATATTTAATTTAGTCTCCTTATCTTTTGTTTAGTTTGAGTATAGATTTTTTAAAAAACTTAATTAGGATTCCACAAATTTAGAATTTATAAACTTTCACATGGGATCACTTTAAGAAAAATATTCTATTAAAAAATTTATTAAGATAGGGTCATAAAATGTTTGTCAACTTACGGGAACAAAATGAAATCTCAAATTTAGAAACCTCAAATAATAAAAGAATTAATTGCAGTTTAGGGAAACATCTCTACAGTATAAGCCGAATGTTTGCAATACTAATCAGAAATACTTTCTGTAAGGACCTAGATGACCTTACTTTGAGTCTAGGTTGGCCTACCTAAACTATTCGAAGATGGAAAGAGCATGTAAAGGTGATTTCATCCTACCATGGAATTTTCCCAGTTCCATCTGGCGTTTTTCCATCGTGTCTGAGTTAGAGAGGTTTGACTGTGTTACAATATTCAGTAGTCCTAATTTACAATATTACATTTCACCAATAGGTGTCACTGTCTAACACATATATCAAACATAAAAAAATTCTTATATACGGATTTCAAGGTTCTGTAATCCTAGTGAATTCCATACTTCATCAGTGTGAAAAAGTAGAAACTTTGAGCATTAAGTTTCTGTAGAACGATGACTCCAGAGGCTGATGAAGGCAGGGGAAGGAAGGAAATTATGTATGGAGTTCTAGTACTGCAGCTGTCTGAGGGAGAAGTTAAGAGAGTAGCATGGATCCTGAGCTTACTGGTACTCAGACAATTCACCAGGCTGATCGCATAAATACTTTTAATGATTGCTGCTTGAGGCTTCATTGCTTCCCCCATGCCGTAGTCGGCCAAGCCCTTCAAATAATAGTGGAGAGTCAGTTAATTCAAATTTTGTTCCAAGTGGTGACCAAACTTTAGGGTTCAGAAATAGTTCTGCTGCACACAACTCAAAGTGTCACCAAAAACTTAAAGTTGTCATCTTTTTTTTTTTTTAAAAGATGACCGGTAAGGGGATCTTAACCCTTGACTTGGTGT
>NW_007738278.1:31992-33241 GCF_000696425.1 Galeopterus variegatus | reverse complement strand
TGGCCTTGGTGTTATCAGCACCGCACTCTCCCGAGTGAGCCACAGGCTGGCCCCAAAGTTGTCATCTTTGTCAAGTATTAAGGAACACGTGTTCCCTGATGAATAAAGAGCTGGCCTTGAAGACTTGACAAAGCAGGCAATAATAGGCATTAGAAAAACGGAAGGTAATCACCTTTTGGTCAAATTCTCATCTTGAAGATTTGAAGGCCTAAGCAGACTTTCTTCTTGATGGTGCAAGAGGAAAGTGGCTTTTTTACAGGTTTAGTGAACCTCTTAGGACGTTTATTTTTCATAAGTTGCTTTTAAACATTTTTATTACGGAAGTTTTTGAACGTACACAGAATTAGAGAGAATGATGTAAGCAGCCCTCATGGGCTCATCACAGAGCTTCACCTGTAGCAACATATGGCCGGTGCTGTTTCGTCTACAGACCTTTTCCCTCATCTCTTACCACTGCTACACTAGATTATTTTGGAGTAAATACCAGACACTATGTCACTTCTCCACTATATATTTCAATATATATTTCTAAGAGACAAAAACTTTACTTTTTCTAACTCTTGTTGAATCCCCCCAAACTTAACATTATTTTAAATATCATCTAATATGCTGTCAGTGTTCAGCTTTCCTCTATCACTCACAAGTACCTTTTTTCTCCAAGGTTTATTTGAATCAGAATTCAAATAAAGCCCACACATTGCATTTGGTCGATCGGTTTTATAAAACTCTTTTAATCTGTAACTATTTTTCTTCCTCTTTTTAAAAATGCTGTTTACTTAATGAAGAAAGTAGAGTTTGTGTTCCATAGACTATCCTCCACTCTGGGGTTGACCTGTGACATCCCTGTGGTGTTACTTGACATGTTGACATATTCTTCTATCCTCTGTGTGTTTCCTGTAAACTGGAAGTTCTACCTACATGCTTGATCATATTCAAGTTCAATTTTTTTGGCAAGAAAATTTCATAGATGATGTTGTGTACTCACTATTCTATCACATCAGAGGCATGTGATGTTTGACCTGGAATCAGCCATCTCTCCAAGGGTGCCGGGTTTTCGTGTGTGTGTGGAAGTGGTATTTAGAAACCACAATCTGGATACTAGAGGCGCTCCTTGCCACTGAGTTGGTTATTATTTCTAGAACTTTTGTGTAATTAGAACTAGGTAATATATCTATTTAAACACATCACGACTATATTAGACTTTTGATTCAAATGCAGGTGTACAGGTCTCATTGATTAGTATTTCTTT
>NW_007738278.1:29549-31384 GCF_000696425.1 Galeopterus variegatus | reverse complement strand
TGCCGGGTTTTCGTGTGTGTGTGGAAGTGGTATTTAGAAACCACAATCTGGATACTAGAGGCGCTCCTTGCCACTGAGTTGGTTATTATTTCTAGAACTTTTGTGTAATTAGAACTAGGTAATATATCTATTTAAACACATCACGACTATATTAGACTTTTGATTCAAATGCAGGTGTACAGGTCTCATTGATTAGTATTTCTTTTTAATCATGCTTCTGACCTTTATAAGATCCAGGTTAGGAAAAACTGAATTCATAATGTTTAGATTGGGTTTAGTGAGTAATATTTGTGTGATTTTTCAGTCACTTTTGTGTATAGTGCAACTATTGTTAACCATCAGTGTATGAATTACTTCTATGGTTCTTTGAAGCAGAAATATGGGTACTAGAGGGAAAAGTAAACTTGCAGAGTACAGAACCTGAAGTTGGTCGTGAGAACTCTTCCAATCATCAGACACGTTTAATTGTCAGTGGAGGAGTCAGTTCTTGTTAACACCGAGTCAAAATGGAAGTGCCCTACTGTCAGGATTATATTTGATAATGAAGTATATACAAATTAAAAAGTAGCATACATCAAAAAATTTATAGTAATTATGCAAAGTAAAATTTATTAAAATTTCTCTGTTTGTAGGGCACAAGTTTACAATAGGAATGCAATCAAAAAGTACTTATTTTTTGTGAAATTGCATATTTTATGCATATCAGCTGTCAATAATAACAAAACAAATTTTGATTTATCATTCTATAAAGGATTAAATTAGTTTTCTATTCTCTTTATAGAAATTGATATTAGAAAATTGTTCTTATATGAAGAGGTGGTGAAAAAAATTATAGCCCAAACTGTAGAAAAGGTGTTATAAAGGTATCTTTAATAATTAATTAAGAAGAATGTGTTATTGTTATTATTATTTTAAAATTCTGTGAGATTTGGGTATTTATCAGCAATTTAAAGTTCACTGTTGTGTTTTATTTTTTAAATCTAAATAAATATACACTTCTATACTTAATTTTGTATTTTTAATTTTATATTACTATTTTTTAAAATGGGCCCCCTTCAAATGTAGAAACCTCAGATTGTACAAAATCTGCAGCTGCTGGGTGCTGGTCGTTCTTCCCTCCCTTTCCGTCTCCCTCTCTTTCTTCCTTTCCCTCTCTGGACGCTAGCTGTTTTTGCTCTTTAGCATCCAGATGGATTTAGCTAGAGGTATCTGCTGGAGTTCACAAGGAAGCAGGAGAGAAAGGCTGGGATATTCATGGCTTTTGCTTCCTTCCCATCTCTCACCATAGTTGTAGCAGTGACTGTCCTCCTCTAAGACCTTGGCTGTTGGTTGCAGCTCTTCATGGGGCTTCAGTAACACCATTTTCTCCCTTTCCCCTTTCAGGCCTCGGATGTACAACATTCCCCAAGATGCCTCACCATCCTTGTCAATTTCCTTAATCCTGTACAAGACTTAAGAATATAGGTCCATTGTTAAATTCCTTTAGCTGAACTTTTTTGAATGTGCTATTTGTTTTCTGCTGGGAATGATCCAGGTATGGAGGGTAAGCCTGAGTAGAGAAGGCTGGGCTGAGGAATTAGCCAAAGCTCACTGGCTCTTTTTGATTCACGTGATACCTCAGCTTGCCTGTTCCCTTTATGTCTGAAAGCTGTGTTGAATCCGGACTGTATATCACCCCTGTTTAGGGTATGGGACTCTAGCTGGGCAGTGATTTCCTGTGTTTAGGTTTTGGGCTTTATTGGAACACCAAATATACCACCTCCTGAAGGCATGCCTTCTCCCTGGGGTGTCACCACTGCACAACATGTGAGTCTTTGATACTCCAGGACACCCGC